>NC_068384.1:24843674-25143674 GCF_023724105.1 Carassius gibelio | reverse complement strand
CCCCCCAGGGGCCTCGTCAAACAGAATCTATACTGACCCAAACCACCAGCTTTACCACTCCACCCCTTTTTGCCAAGATACCAATAAGTCTCTTCCCCCAGGGCTTCGAGAAAGCAACTCACAAACCTCTTTAAGTAAAGGGAGAGCAGCAAATAAGGCTTCTCGTACATACTGCCTACTGGATTCGTAGACACACCACGCAGTTTGGAGCCAATTACCACCCTGTCGTTCCACGTCCACATGGGTCCAGTTGAAAGGTCGCGACCTTTGACACCATTCTTTCGCAGAGGCAATATTGTAGCCTATGAGGCTCATCCGAGGCGCGATCATTGCTGGTTGAAAACTTTACCCAATACCCCGCCAGGATGACTTGAAATACAGTCAGCCTTGGCAATTTTTGCCAGCTTCTTTTGAAGCTTATTGTGTTGTTGAAGAACAGGTCTCGTCCCTTTAAATAGTACTTCCGTTATTTAACACAGCTGATTCAGATCATCGACCCTTTTGGATCGCACTGCATGAGGTGAACGTGGAACAAAAGAAAAGTGCACCAAATGTGCAGAGCAGATGAACGAGCAGAGCAAGGAACGACGAGGATGGGATTCGAACCCACGCGTGCAGAGCACAATGGATTAGCAGTCCATCGCCTTAACCACTCGGCCACCTCGTCACTTGTGCGAGTGCCTGACTGCTCTCTGGGCTCGGGTGGTTTTCATGAAGGACCTCTTAGCACTGTGATGTCGAAGCTCACCCTGGAAACCAAAGTATAGTTAATTTTTGTACATGTACACTGAGATATGCCTACAGTTGAACACGTAGAATTTCAAAGCATATTCCATTTGTTTGAGCTTTCGAATGCAGAAGGTTAAACACGTGCGCTCTAGAAAGTTTGAACTTTGTCCAGCACCTGCTGCATTTTTCATCATTTATGACTGATGTTCTTTGTACTCTTAAAAGCTGAGCTTGCTCCTATCTAATGACCCTCAGACAAGTGTTTGTCATTGTGGCCCTCTGTCGTTCTGGTCTCCGTTGCCGTTTTGAGAGAACACCTGAGTCTAGCAAAGGGTAGCACATTTGACACAGGACCTCCCTCAGAACTTGCACTCCCTGCACTCGTCAGTATCCTACCCAACCCCCCAGGGGCCTCGTCAAACAGAATCTATACTGACCCAAACCGCGAGCTTTACCACTCCACCCCTTTTTGCCAAGATACCAATAAGTCTCTTCCCCCAGGGCTTCGAGAAAGCAACTCACAAACCTCTTTAAGTAAAGGGAGAGCAGCAAATAAGGCTTCTCGTACATACTGCCTACTGGATTCGTAGACACACCACGCAGTTTGGAGCCAATTACCACCCTGTCGTTCCACGTCCACATGGGTCCAGTTGAAAGGTCGCGACCTTTGACATCATTCTTTCGCAGAGGCAATATTGTAGCCTATGAGGCTCATCCGAGGCGCGATCATTGCTGGTTGAAAACTTTACCCAATACCCCGCCAGGATGACTTGAAATACAGTCAGCCTTGGCAATTTTTGCCAGCTTCTTTTGAAGCTTATTGTGTTGTTGAAGAACAGGTCTCGTCCTTTTAAATAGTACTTCCTTTATTTAACACAGCTGATTCAGATCATCGACCCTTTTGGATCGCACTGCATGAGGTGAACGTGGAACAAAAGGAAAGTGCACCAAATGTGCAGAGCAAGTAACGACGAGGATGGGATTCGAACCCACGCGTGCAGAGCACAATGGATTAGCAGTCCATCGCCTTAACCACTCGGCCACCTCGTCACTTGTGCGAGTGCCTGACTGCTCTCTGGGCTCGGGTGGTTTTCATGAAGGACCTCTTAGCACTGTGATGTCGAAGCTCACCCTGGAAACCAAAGTATAGTTAATTTTTGTACATGTACACTGAGATATGCCTACAGTTGAACACGTAGAATTTCAAAGCATATTCCATTTGTTTGAGCTTTCGAATGCAGAAGGTTAAACACGTGCGCTCTAGAAAGTTTGAACTTTGTCCAGCACCTGCTGCATTTTTCATCATTTATGACTGATGTTCTTTGTACTCTTAAAAGCTGAGCTTGCTCCTATCTAATGACCCTCAGACAAGCGCTTGTCATTGTGGCCCTCTGTCGTTCTGGTCTCCGTTGCCGTTTTGAGAGAACACCTGAGTCTAGCAAAGGGTAGCACATTTGACACAGGACCTCCCTCAGAACTTGCACTCCCTGCACTCGTCAGTATCCTACACAACCCCCCAGGGGCCTCGTCAAACAGAATCTATACTGACCCAAACCGCGATCTTTACGACTCCACCCCTTGTTGCCAAGATACCAATAAGTCTCTTCCCCCAGGGGTTCGAGAAAGCAACTCACAAACCTCTTTAAGTAAAGGGAGAGCAGCAAATAAGGCTTCTCGTACATACTGCCTACTGGATTCGTAGACACACCACGCAGTTTGGAGCCAATTACCACCCTGTCGTTCCACGTCCACATGGGTCCAGTTGAAAGGTCGCGACCTTTGACACTATTCTTTCGCAGAGGCAATATTGTAGCCTATGAGGCTCATCCGAGGCGCGATCATTGCTGGTTGAAAACTTTACCCAATACCCCGCCAGGATGACTTGAAATACAGTCAGCCTTGGCAATTTTTGCCAGCTTCTTTTGAAGCTTATTGTGTTGTTGAAGAACAGGTCTCGTCCCTTTAAATAGTACTTCCGTTATTTAACACAGCTGATTCAGATCATCGACCCTTTTGGATCGCACTGCATGAGGTGAACGTGGAACAAAAGGAAAGTGCACCAAATGTGCAGAGCAGATGAACGAGCAGAGCAAGGAACGACGAGGATGGGATTCGAACCCACGCGTGCAGAGCACAACGGATTAGCAGTCCATCACCTTAACCACTCGGCCACCTCGTCACTTGTGCGAGTGCCTGACTGCTCTCTGGGCTCGGGTGGTTTTCATGAAGGACCTCTTAGCACTGTGATGTCGAAGCTCACCCTGGAAACCAAAGTATAGTTAATTTTTGTACATGTACACTGAGATATGCCTACAGTTGAACACGTAGAATTTCAAAGCATATTCCATTTGTTTGAGCTTTCGAATGCAGAAGGTTAAACACGTGCGCTCTAGAAAGTTTGAACTTTGTCCAGCACCTGCTGCATTTTTCATCATTTATGACTGATGTTCTTTGTACTCTTAAAAGCTGAGCTTGCTCCTATCTAATGACCCTCAGACAAGTGTTTGTCATTGTGGCCCTCTGTCGTTCTGGTCTCCGTTGCCGTTTTGAGAGAACACCTGAGTCTAGCAAAGGGTAGCACATTTGACACAGGACCTCCCTCAGAACTTGCACTCCCTGCACTCGTCAGTATCCTACCCAACCCCCCAGGGGCCTCGTCAAACAGAATCTATACTGACCCAAACCGCGAGCTTTACCACTCCACCCCTTTTTGCCAAGATACCAATAAGTCTCTTCCCCCAGGGCTTCGAGAAAGCAACTCACAAACCTCTTTAAGTAAAGGGAGAGCAGCAAATAAGGCTTCTCGTACATACTGCCTACTGGATTCGTAGACACACCACGCAGTTTGGAGCCAATTACCACCCTGTCGTTCCACGTCCACATGGGTCCAGTTGAAAGGTCGCGACCTTTGACATCATTCTTTCGCAGAGGCAATATTGTAGCCTATGAGGCTCATCCGAGGCGCGATCATTGCTGGTTGAAAACTTTACCCAATACCCCGCCAGGATGACTTGAAATACAGTCAGCCTTGGCAATTTTTGCCAGCTTCTTTTGAAGCTTATTGTGTTGTTGAAGAACAGGTCTCGTCCTTTTAAATAGTACTTCCTTTATTTAACACAGCTGATTCAGATCATCGACCCTTTTGGATCGCACTGCATGAGGTGAACGTGGAACAAAAGGAAAGTGCACCAAATGTGCAGAGCAGATGAACGAGTAGAGCAAGGAACGAAGAGGATGGGATTCGAACCCACGCGTGCAGAGCACAATGGATTAGCAGTCCATCGCCTTAACCACTCGGCCACCTCGTCACTTGTGCAAGTGCCTGACTGCTCTCTGGGCTCGGGTGGTTTTCATGAAGGACCTCTTAGCACTGTGATGTCGAAGCTCACCCTGGAAACCAAAGTATAGTTAATTTTTGTACATGTACGCTGAGATATGCCTACAGTTGAACACGTAGAATTTCAAAGCATATTCCATTTGTTTGAGCTTTCGAATGCAGAAGGTTAAACACTTGCGCTCTAGAAAGTTTGAACTTTGTCCAGCACCTGCTGCATTTTTCATCATTTATGACTGATGTTCTTTGTACTCTTAAAAAGCTGAGCTTGCTCCTATCTCATGACCCTCAGACAAGTGTTTGTCATTGTGGCCCTCTGTCGTTCTGGTCTCCGTTGCCGTTTTGAGAGAACACCTGAGTCTAGCAAAGGGTAGCACATTTGACACAGGACCTCCCTCAGAACTTGCACTCCCTGCACTCGTCAGTATCCTACCCAACCCCCCAGGGGCCTCGTAAAACAGAATCTATACTGACCCAAACCGCGAGCTTTACCACTCCACCCCTTTTTGCCAAGATACCAATAAGTCTCTTCCCCCAGGGCTTCGAGAAAGCAACTCACAAACCTCTTTAAGTAAAGGGAGAGCAGCAAATAAGGCTTCTCGTACATACTGCCTACTGGATTCGTAGACACACCACGCAGTTTGGAGCCAATTACCACCCTGTCGTTCCACGTCCACATGGGTCCAGTTGAAAGGTCGCGACCTTTGACATCATTCTTTCGCAGAGGCAATATTGTAGCCTATGAGGCTCATCCGAGGCGCGATCATTGCTGGTTGAAAACTTTACCCAATACCCCGCCAGGATGACTTGAAATACAGTCAGCCTTGGCAATTTTTGCCAGCTTCTTTTGAAGCTTATTGTGTTGTTGAAGAACAGGTCTCGTCCTTTTAAATAGTACTTCCTTTATTTAACACAGCTGATTCAGATCATCGACCCTTTTGGATCGCACTGCATGAGGTGAACGTGGAACAAAAGGAAAGTGCACCAAATGTGCAGAGCAGATGAACGAGTAGAGCAAGGAACGACGAGGATGGGATTCGAACCCACGCGTGCAGAGCACAATGGATTAGCAGTCCATCGCCTTAACCACTCGGCCACCTCGTCACTTGTGCAAGTGCCTGACTGCTCTCTGGGCTCGGGTGGTTTTCATGAAGGACCTCTTAGCACTGTGATGTCGAAGCTCACCCTGGAAACCAAAGTATAGTTAATTTTTGTACATGTACGCTGAGATATGCCTACAGTTGAACACGTAGAATTTCAAAGCATATTCCATTTGTTTGAGCTTTCGAATGCAGAAGGTTAAACACGTGCGCTCTAGAAAGTTTGAACTTTGTCCAGCACCTGCTGCATTTTTCATCATTTATGACTGATGTTCTTTGTACTCTTAAAAGCTGAGCTTGCTCCTATCTAATGACCCTCAGACAAGTGTTTGTCATTGTGGCCCTCTGTCGTTCTGGTCTCCGTTGCCGTTTTGAGAGAACACCTGAGTCTAGCAAAGGGTAGCACATTTGACACAGGACCTCCCTCAGAACTTGCACTCCCTGCACTCGTCAGTATCCTACCCAACCCCCCAGGGGCCTCGTCAAACAGAATCTATACTGACCCAAACCGCGAGCTTTACCACTCCACCCCTTTTTGCCAAGATACCAATAAGTCTCTTCCCCCAGGGCTTCGAGAAAGCAACTCACAAACCTCTTTAAGTAAAGGGAGAGCAGCAAATAAGGCTTCTCGTACATACTGCCTACTGGATTCGTAGACACACCACGCAGTTTGGAGCCAATTACCACCCTGTCGTTCCACGTCCACATGGGTCCAGTTGAAAGGTCGCGACCTTTGACATCATTCTTTCGCAGAGGCAATATTGTAGCCTATGAGGCTCATCCGAGGCGCGATCATTGCTGGTTGAAAACTTTACCCAATACCCCGCCAGGATGACTTGAAATACAGTCAGCCTTGGCAATTTTTGCCAGCTTCTTTTGAAGCTTATTGTGTTGTTGAAGAACAGGTCTCGTCCTTTTAAATAGTACTTCCTTTATTTAACACAGCTGATTCAGATCATCGACCCTTTTGGATCGCACTGCATGAGGTGAACGTGGAACAAAAGGAAAGTGCACCAAATG
Source organism: Carassius gibelio (assembly GCF_023724105.1). Classification (NCBI taxonomy): domain Eukaryota; kingdom Metazoa; phylum Chordata; class Actinopteri; order Cypriniformes; family Cyprinidae; genus Carassius; species Carassius gibelio. The sequence goes on along the minus strand of NC_068384.1, from coordinate 25,137,491 downwards.
TGCAGAGCAGATGAACGAGCAGAGCAAGGAACGACGAGGATGGGATTCGAACCCACGCGTGCAGAGCACAATGGATTAGCAGTCCATCGCCTTAACCACTCGGCCACCTCGTCACTTGTGCGAGAGCCTGACTGCTCTGTGGGCTCGGGTGGTTTTCATGAAGGACCTCTTAGCACTGTGATGTCGAAGCTCACCCTGGAAACCAAAGTATAGTTAATTTTTGTACATGTACGCTGAGATATGCCTACAGTTGAACACGTAGAATTTCAAAGCATATTCCATTTGTTTGAGCTTTCGAATGCAGAAGGTTAAACACTTGCGCTCTACAAAGTTTGAACTTTGTCCAGCACCTGCTGCATTTTTCATCATTTATGACTGATGTTCTTTGTACTCTTAAAAGCTGAGCTTGCTCCTATCTAATGACCCTCAGACAAGCGCTTGTCATTGTGGCCCTCTGTCGTTCTGGTCTCCGTTGCCGTTTTGAGAGAACACCTGAGTCTAGCAAAGGGTAGCACATTTGACACAGGACCTCCCTCAGAACTTGCACTCCCTGCACTCGTCAGTATCCTACACAACCCCCCAGGGGCCTCGTCAAACAGAATCTATACTGACCCAAACCGCGATCTTTACGACTCCACCCCTTGTTGCCAAGATACCAATAAGTCTCTTCCCCCAGGGGTTCGAGAAAGCAACTCACAAACCTCTTTAAGTAAAGGGAGAGCAGCAAATAAGGCTTCTCGTACATACTGCCTACTGGATTCGTAGACACACCACGCAGTTTGGAGCCAATTACCACCCTGTCGTTCCACGTCCACATGGGTCCAGTTGAAAGGTCGCGACCTTTGACACCATTCTTTTGCAGAGGCAATATTGTAGCCTATGAGGCTCATCCGAGGCGCGATCATTGCTGGTTGAAAACTTTACCCAATACCCCGCCAGGATGACTTGAAATACAGTCAGCCTTGGCAATTTTTGCCAGCTTCTTTTGAAGCTTATTGTGTTGTTGAAGAACAGGTCTCGTCCCTTTAAATAGTACTTCCGTTATTTAACACAGCTGATTCAGATCATCGACCCTTTTGGATCGCACTGCATGAGGTGAACGTGGAACAAAAGGAAAGTGCACCAAATGTTCAGAGCAGTTGAACGAGCAGAGCAAGGAACGACGAGGATGGGATTCGAACCCACGCGTGCAGAGCACAATGGATTAGCAGTCCATCGCCTTAACCACTCGGCCACCTCGTCACTTGTGCGAGTGCCTGACTGCTCTCTGGGCTCGGGTGGTTTTCATGAAGGACCTCTTAGCACTGTGATGTCGAAGCTCACCCTGGAAACCAAAGTATAGTTAATTTTTGTACATGTACACTGAGATATGCCTACAGTTGAACACGTAGAATTTCAAAGCATATTCCATTTGTTTGAGCTTTCGAATGCAGAAGGTTAAACACGTGCGCTCTAGAAAGTTTGAACTTTGTCCAGCACCTGCTGCATTTTTCATCATTTATGACTGATGTTCTTTGTACTCTTAAAAGCTGAGCTTGCTCCTATCTAATGACCCTCAGACAAGCGCTTGTCATTGTGGCCCTCTGTCGTTCTGGTCTCCGTTGCCGTTTTGAGAGAACACCTGAGTCTAGCAAAGGGTAGCACATTTGACACAGGACCTCCCTCAGAACTTGCACTCCCTGCACTCGTCAGTATCCTACACAACCCCCCAGGGGCCTCGTCAAACAGAATCTATACTGACCCAAACCGCGATCTTTACGACTCCACCCCTTGTTGCCAAGATACCAATAAGTCTCTTCCCCCAGGGGTTCGAGAAAGCAACTCACAAACCTCTTTAAGTAAAGGGAGAGCAGCAAATAAGGCTTCTCGTACATACTGCCTACTGGATTCGTAGACACACCACGCAGTTTGGAGCCAATTACCACCCTGTCGTTCCACGTCCACATGGGTCCAGTTGAAAGGTCGCGACCTTTGACACTATTCTTTCGCAGAGGCAATATTGTAGCCTATGAGGCTCATCCGAGGCGCGATCATTGCTGGTTGAAAACTTTACCCAATACCCCGCCAGGATGACTTGAAATACAGTCAGCCTTGGCAATTTTTGCCAGCTTCTTTTGAAGCTTATTGTGTTGTTGAAGAACAGGTCTCGTCCTTTTAAATAGTACTTCCTTTATTTAACACAGCTGATTCAGATCATCGACCCTTTTGGATCGCACTGCATGAGGTGAACGTGGAACAAAAGGAAAGTGCACCAAATGTGCAGAGCAGATGAACGAGTAGAGCAAGGAACGACGAGGATGGGATTCGAACCCACGCGTGGAGAGCACAATGGATTAGCAGTCCATCGCCTTAACCACTCGGCCACCTCGTCACTTGTGCAAGTGCCTGACTGCTCTCTGGGCTCGGGTGGTTTTCATGAAGGACCTCTTAGCACTGTGATGTCGAAGCTCACCCTGGAAACCAAAGTATAGTTAATTTTTGTACATGTACGCTGAGATATGCCTACAGTTGAACACGTAGAATTTCAAAGCATATTCCATTTGTTTGAGCTTTCGAATGCAGAAGGTTAAACACTTGCGCTCTAGAAAGTTTGAACTTTGTCCAGCACCTGCTGCATTTTTCATCATTTATGACTGATGTTCTTTGTACTCTTAAAAAGCTGAGCTTGCTCCTATCTCATGACCCTCAGACAAGTGTTTGTCATTGTGGCCCTCTGTCGTTCTGGTCTCCGTTGCCGTTTTGAGAGAACACCTGAGTCTAGCAAAGGGTAGCACATTTGACACAGGACCTCCCTCAGAACTTGCACTCCCTGCACTCGTCAGTATCCTACCCAACCCCCCAGGGGCCTCGTAAAACAGAATCTATACTGACCCAAACCGCGAGCTTTACCACTCCACCCCTTTTTGCCAAGATACCAATAAGTCTCTTCCCCCAGGGCTTCGAGAAAGCAACTCACAAACCTCTTTAAGTAAAGGGAGAGCAGCAAATAAGGCTTCTCGTACATACTGCCTACTGGATTCGTAGACACACCACGCAGTTTGGAGCCAATTACCACCCTGTCGTTCCACGTCCACATGGGTCCAGTTGAAAGGTCGCGACCTTTGACATCATTCTTTCGCAGAGGCAATATTGTAGCCTATGAGGCTCATCCGAGGCGCGATCATTGCTGGTTGAAAACTTTACCCAATACCCCGCCAGGATGACTTGAAATACAGTCAGCCTTGGCAATTTTTGCCAGCTTCTTTTGAAGCTTATTGTGTTGTTGAAGAACAGGTCTCGTCCTTTTAAAAAGTACTTCCTTTATTTAACACAGCTGATTCAGATCATCGACCCTTTTGGATCGCACTGCATGAGGTGAACGTGGAACAAAAGGAAAGTGCACCAAATGTGCAGAGCAAGGAACGACGAGGATGGGATTCGAACCCACGCGTGCAGAGCACAATGGATTAGCAGTCCATCGCCTTAACCACTCGGCCACCTCGTCACTTGTGCGAGAGCCTGACTGCTCTGTGGGCTCGGGTGGTTTTCATGAAGGACCTCTTAGCACTGTGATGTCGAAGCTCACCCTGGAAACCAAAGTATAGTTAATTTTTGTACATGTACGCTGAGATATGCCTACAGTTGAACACGTAGAATTTCAAAGCATATTCCATTTGTTTGAGCTTTCGAATGCAGAAGGTTAAACACTTGCGCTCTACAAAGTTTGAACTTTGTCCAGCACCTGCTGCATTTTTCATCATTTATGACTGATGTTCTTTGTACTCTTAAAAGCTGAGCTTGCTCCTATCTAATGACCCTCAGACAAGCGCTTGTCATTGTGGCCCTCTGTCGTTCTGGTCTCCGTTGCCGTTTTGAGAGAACACCTGAGTCTAGCAAAGGGTAGCACATTTGACACAGGACCTCCCTCAGAACTTGAACTCCCTGCACTCGTCAGTATCCTACACAACCCCCCAGGGGCCTCGTCAAACAGAATCTATACTGACCCAAACCGCGATCTTTACGACTCCACCCCTTGTTGCCAAGATACCAATAAGTCTCTTCCCCCAGGGGTTCGAGAAAGCAACTCACAAACCTCTTTAAGTAAAGGGAGAGCAGCAAATAAGGCTTCTCGTACATACTGCCTACTGGATTCGTAGACACACCACGCAGTTTGGAGCCAATTACCACCCTGTCGTTCCACGTCCACATGGGTCCAGTTGAAAGGTCGCGACCTTTGACACCATTCTTTTGCAGAGGCAATATTATAGCCTATGAGGCTCATCCGAGTCGCGATCATTGCTGGTTGAAAACTTTACCCAATACCCCGCCAGGATGACTTGAAATACAGTCAGCCTTGGCAATTTTTGCCAGCTTCTTTTGAAGCTTATTGTGTTGTTGAAGAACAGGTCTCGTCCCTTTAAATAGTACTTCCGTTATTTAACACAGCTGATTCAGATCATCGACCCTTTTGGATCGCACTGCATGAGGTGAACGTGGAACAAAAGGAAAGTGCACCAAATGTGCAGAGCAAGGAACGACGAGGATGGGATTCGAACCCACGCGTGCAGAGCACAATGGATTAGCAGTCCATCGCCTTAACCACTCGGCCACCTCGTCACTTGTGCGAGTGCCTGACTGCTCTCTGGGCTCGGGTGGTTTTCATGAAGGACCTCTTAGCACTGTGATGTCGAAGCTCACCCTGGAAACCAAAGTATAGTTAATTTTTGTACATGTACACTGAGATATGCCTACAGTTGAACACGTAGAATTTCAAAGCATATTCCATTTGTTTGAGCTTTCGAATGCAGAAGGTTAAACACGTGCGCTCTAGAAAGTTTGAACTTTGTCCAGCACCTGCTGCATTTTTCATCATTTATGACTGATGTTCTTTGTACTCTTAAAAGCTGAGCTTGCTCCTATCTAATGACCCTCAGACAAGCGCTTGTCATTGTGGCCCTCTGTCGTTCTGGTCTCCGTTGCCGTTTTGAGAGAACACCTGAGTCTAGCAAAGGGTAGCACATTTGACACAGGACCTCCCTCAGAACTTGCACTCCCTGCACTCGTCAGTATCCTACACAACCCCCCAGGGGCCTCGTCAAACAGAATCTATACTGACCCAAACCGCGATCTTTACGACTCCACCCCTTGTTGCCAAGATACCAATAAGTCTCTTCCCCCAGGGGTTCGAGAAAGCAACTCACAAACCTCTTTAAGTAAAGGGAGAGCAGCAAATAAGGCTTCTCGTACATACTGCCTACTGGATTCGTAGACACACCACGCAGTTTGGAGCCAATTACCACCCTGTCGTTCCACGTCCACATGGGTCCAGTTGAAAGGTCGCGACCTTTGACACTATTCTTTCGCAGAGGCAATATTGTAGCCTATGAGGCTCATCCGAGGCGCGATCATTGCTGGTTGAAAACTTTACCCAATACCCCGCCAGGATGACTTGAAATACAGTCAGCCTTGGCAATTTTTGCCAGCTTCTTTTGAAGCTTATTGTGTTGTTGAAGAACAGGTCTCGTCCCTTTAAATAGTACTTCTGTTATTTAACACAGCTGATTCAGATCATCGACCCTTTTGGATCGCACTGCATGAGGTGAACGTGGAACAAAAGGAAAGTGCACCAAATGTGCAGAGCAGATGAACGAGCAGAGCAAGGAACGACGAGGATGGGATTCGAACCCACGCGTGCAGAGCACAACAGATTAGCAGTCCATCACCTTAACCACTCGGCCACCTCGTCACTTGTGCGAGTGCCTGACTGCTCTCTGGGCTCGGGTGGTTTTCATGAAGGACCTCTTAGCACTGTGATGTCGAAGCTCACCCTGGAAACCAAAGTATAGTTAATTTTTGTACATGTACACTGAGATATGCCTACAGTTGAACACGTAGAATTTCAAAGCATATTCCATTTGTTTGAGCTTTCGAATGCAGAAGGTTAAACACGTGCGCTCTAGAAAGTTTGAACTTTGTCCAGCACCTGCTGCATTTTTCATCATTTATGACTGATGTTCTTTGTACTCTTAAAAGCTGAGCTTGCTCATATCTAATGACCCTCAGACAAGTGTTTGTCATTGTGGCCCTCTGTCGTTCTGGTCTCCGTTGCCGTTTTGAGAGAACACCTGAGTCTAGCAAAGGGTAGCACATTTGACACAGGACCTCCCTCAGAACTTGCACTCCCTGCACTCGTCAGTATCCTACCCAACCCCCCAGGGGCCTCGTCAAACAGAATCTATACTGACCCAAACCGCGAGCTTTACCACTCCACCCCTTTTTGCCAAGATACCAATAAGTCTCTTCCCCCAGGGCTTCGAGAAAGCAACTCACAAACCTCTTTAAGTAAAGGGAGAGCAGCAAATAAGGCTTCTCGTACATACTGCCTACTGGATTCGTAGACACACCACGCAGTTTGGAGCCAATTACCACCCTGTCGTTCCACGTCCACATGGGTCCAGTTGAAAGGTCGCGACCTTTGACATCATTCTTTCGCAGAGGCAATATTGTAGCCTATGAGGCTCATCCGAGGCGCGATCATTGCTGGTTGAAAACTTTACCCAATACCCCGCCAGGATGACTTGAAATACAGTCAGCCTTGGCAATTTTTGCCAGCTTCTTTTGAAGCTTATTGTGTTGTTGAAGAACAGGTCTCGTCCTTTTAAATAGTACTTCCTTTATTTAACACAGCTGATTCAGATCATCGACCCTTTTGGATCGCACTGCATGAGGTGAACGTGGAACAAAAGGAAAGTGCACCAAATGTGCAGAGCAGATGAACGAGCAGAGCAAGGAACGACGAGGATGGGATTCGAACCCACGCGTGCAGAGCACAATGGATTAGCAGTCCATCGCCTTAACCACTCGGCCACCTCGTCACTTGTGCGAGAGCCTGACTGCTCTGTGGGCTCGGGTGGTTTTCATGAAGGACCTCTTAGCACTGTGATGTCGAAGCTCACCCTGGAAACCAAAGTATAGTTAATTTTTGTACATGTACGCTGAGATATGCCTACAGTTGAACACGTAGAATTTCAAAGCATATTCCATTTGTTTGAGCTTTCGAATGCAGAAGGTTAAACACTTGCGCTCTACAAAGTTTGAACTTTGTCCAGCACCTGCTGCATTTTTCATCATTTATGACTGATGTTCTTTGTACTCTTAAAAGCTGAGCTTGCTCCTATCTAATGACCCTCAGACAAGCGCTTGTCATTGTGGCCCTCTGTCGTTCTGGTCTCCGTTGCCGTTTTGAGAGAACACCTGAGTCTAGCAAAGGGTAGCACATTTGACACAGGACCTCCCTCAGAACTTGCACTCCCTGCACTCGTCAGTATCCTACACAACCCCCCAGGGGCCTCGTCAAACAGAATCTATACTGACCCAAACCGCGATCTTTACGACTCCACCCCTTGTTGCCAAGATACCAATAAGTCTCTTCCCCCAGGGGTTCGAGAAAGCAACTCACAAACCTCTTTAAGTAAAGGGAGAGCAGCAAATAAGGCTTCTCGTACATACTGCCTACTGGATTCGTAGACACACCACGCAGTTTGGAGCCAATTACCACCCTGTCGTTCCACGTCCACATGGGTCCAGTTGAAAGGTCGCGACCTTTGACACCATTCTTTTGCAGAGGCAATATTGTAGCCTATGAGGCTCATCCGAGGCGCGATCATTGCTGGTTGAAAACTTTACCCAATACCCCGCCAGGATGACTTGAAATACAGTCAGCCTTGGCAATTTTTGCCAGCTTCTTTTGAAGCTTATTGTGTTGTTGAAGAACAGGTCTCGTCCCTTTAAATAGTACTTCCGTTATTTAACACAGCTGATTCAGATCATCGACCCTTTTGGATCGCACTGCATGAGGTGAACGTGGAACAAAAGGAAAGTGCACCAAATGTTCAGAGCAGTTGAACGAGCAGAGCAAGGAACGACGAGGATGGGATTCGAACCCACGCGTGCAGAGCACAATGGATTAGCAGTCCATCGCCTTAACCACTCGGCCACCTCGTCACTTGTGCGAGTGCCTGACTGCTCTCTGGGCTCGGGTGGTTTTCATGAAGGACCTCTTAGCACTGTGATGTCGAAGCTCACCCTGGAAACCAAAGTATAGTTAATTTTTGTACATGTACACTGAGATATGCCTACAGTTGAACACGTAGAATTTCAAAGCATATTCCATTTGTTTGAGCTTTCGAATGCAGAAGGTTAAACACGTGCGCTCTAGAAAGTTTGAACTTTGTCCAGCACCTGCTGCATTTTTCATCATTTATGACTGATGTTCTTTGTACTCTTAAAAGCTGAGCTTGCTCCTATCTAATGACCCTCAGACAAGCGCTTGTCATTGTGGCCCTCTGTCGTTCTGGTCTCCGTTGCCGTTTTGAGAGAACACCTGAGTCTAGCAAAGGGTAGCACATTTGACACAGGACCTCCCTCAGAACTTGCACTCCCTGCACTCGTCAGTATCCTACACAACCCCCCAGGGGCCTCGTCAAACAGAATCTATACTGACCCAAACCGCGATCTTTACGACTCCACCCCTTGTTGCCAAGATACCAATAAGTCTCTTCCCCCAGGGGTTCGAGAAAGCAACTCACAAACCTCTTTAAGTAAAGGGAGAGCAGCAAATAAGGCTTCTCGTACATACTGCCTACTGGATTCGTAGACACACCACGCAGTTTGGAGCCAATTACCACCCTGTCGTTCCACGTCCACATGGGTCCAGTTGAAAGGTCGCGACCTTTGACACTATTCTTTCGCGAAGGCAATATTGTAGCCTATGAGGCTCATCCGAGGCGCGATCATTGCTGGTTGAAAACTTTACCCAATACCCCGCCAGGATGACTTGAAATACAGTCAGCCTTGGCAATTTTTGCCAGCTTCTTTTGAAGCTTATTGTGTTGTTGAAGAACAGGTCTCGTCCCTTTAAATAGTACTTCCGTTATTTAACACAGCTGATTCAGATCATCGACCCTTTTGGATCGCACTGCATGAGGTGAACGTGGAACAAAAGGAAAGTGCACCAAATGTGCAGAGCAGATGAACGAGCAGAGCAAGGAACGACGAGGATGGGATTCGAACCCACGCGTGCAGAGCACAACGGATTAGCAGTCCATCACCTTAACCACTCGGCCACCTCGTCACTTGTGCGAGTGCCTGACTGCTCTCTGGGCTCGGGTGGTTTTCATGAAGGACCTCTTAGCACTGTGATGTCGAAGCTCACCCTGGAAACCAAAGTATAGTTAATTTTTGTACATGTACACTGAGATATGCCTACAGTTGAACACGTAGAATTTCAAAGCATATTCCATTTGTTTGAGCTTTCGAATGCAGAAGGTTAAACACGTGCGCTCTAGAAAGTTTGAACTTTGTCCAGCACCTGCTGCATTTTTCATCATTTATGACTGATGTTCTTTGTACTCTTAAAAGCTGAGCTTGCTCCTATCTAATGACCCTCAGACAAGTGTTTGTCATTGTGGCCCTCTGTCGTTCTGGTCTCCGTTGCCGTTTTGAGAGAACACCTGAGTCTAGCAAAGGGTAGCACATTTGACACAGGACCTCCCTCAGAACTTGCACTCCCTGCACTCGTCAGTATCCTACCCAACCCCCCAGGGGCCTCGTCAAACAGAATCTATACTGACCCAAACCGCGAGCTTTACCACTCCACCCCTTTTTGCCAAGATACCAATAAGTCTCTTCCCCCAGGGCTTCGAGAAAGCAACTCACAAACCTCTTTAAGTAAAGGGAGAGCAGCAAATAAGGCTTCTCGTACATACTGCCTACTGGATTCGTAGACACACCACGCAGTTTGGAGCCAATTACCACCCTGTCGTTCCACGTCCACATGGGTCCAGTTGAAAGGTCGCGACCTTTGACATCATACTTTCGCAGAGGCAATATTGTAGCCTATGAGGCTCATCCGAGGCGCGATCATTGCTGGTTGAAAACTTTACCCAATACCCCGCCAGGATGACTTGAAATACAGTCAGCCTTGGCAATTTTTGCCAGCTTCTTTTGAAGCTTATTGTGTTGTTGAAGAACAGGTCTCGTCCTTTTAAATAGTACTTCCTTTATTTAACACAGCTGATTCAGATCATCGACCCTTTTGGATCGCACTGCATGAGGTGAACGTGGAACAAAAGGAAAGTGCACCAAATGTGCAGAGCAGATGAACGAGTAGAGCAAGGAACGACGAGGATGGGATTCGAACCCACGCGTGCAGAGCACAATGGATTAGCAGTCCATCGCCTTAACCACTCGGCCACCTCCTCACTTGTGCAAGTGCCTGACTGCTCTCTGGGCTCGGGTGGTTTTCATGAAGGACCTCTTAGCACTGTGATGTCGAAGCTCACCCTGGAAACCAAAGTATAGTTAATTTTTGTACATGTACGCTGAGATATGCCTACAGTTGAACACGTAGAATTTCAAAGCATATTCCATTTGTTTGAGCTTTCGAATGCAGAAGGTTAAACACTTGCGCTCTAGAAAGTTTGAACTTTGTCCAGCACCTGCTGCATTTTTCATCATTTATGACTGATGTTCTTTGTACTCTTAAAAAGCTGAGCTTGCTCCTATCTCATGACCCTCAGACAAGTGTTTGTCATTGTGGCCCTCTGTCGTTCTGGTCTCCGTTGCCGTTTTGAGAGAACACCTGAGTCTAGCAAAGGGTAGCACATTTGACACAGGACCTCCCTCAGAACTTGCACTCCCTGCACTCGTCAGTATCCTACCCAACCCCCCAGGGGCCTCGTAAAACAGAATCTATACTGACCCAAACCGCGAGCTTTACCACTCCACCCCTTTTTGCCAAGATACCAATAAGTCTCTTCCCCCAGGGCTTCGAGAAAGCAACTCACAAACCTCTTTAAGTAAAGGGAGAGCAGCAAATAAGGCTTCTCGTACATACTGCCTACTGGATTCGTAGACACACCACGCAGTTTGGAGCCAATTACCACCCTGTCGTTCCACGTCCACATGGGTCCAGTTGAAAGGTCGCGACCTTTGACATCATTCTTTCGCAGAGGCAATATTGTAGCCTATGAGGCTCATCCGAGGCGCGATCATTGCTGGTTGAAAACTTTACCCAATACCCCGCCAGGATGACTTGAAATACAGTCAGCCTTGGCAATTTTTGCCAGCTTCTTTTGAAGCTTATTGTGTTGTTGAAGAACAGGTCTCGTCCCTTTAAATAGTACTTCCGTTATTTAACACAGCTGATTCAGATCATCGACCCTTTTGGATCGCACTGCATGAGGTGAACGTGGAACAAAAGGAAAGTGCACCAAATGTTCAGAGCAGTTGAACGAGCAGAGCAAGTAACGACGAGGATGGGATTCGAACCCACGCGTGCAGAGCACAATGGATTAGCAGTCCATCGCCTTAACCACTCGGCCACCTCGTCACTTGTGCGAGTGCATGACTGCTCTCTGGGCTCGGGTGGTTTTCATGAAGGACCTCTTAGCACTGTGATGTCGAAGCTCACCCTGGAAACCAAAGTATAGTTAATTTTTGTACATGTACACTGAGATATGCCTACAGTTGAACACGTAGAATTTCAAAGCATATTCCATTTGTTTGAGCTTTCGAATGCAGAAGGTTAAACACGTGCGCTCTAGAAAGTTTGAACTTTGTCCAGCACCTGCTGCATTTTTCATCATTTATGACTGATGTTCTTTGTACTCTTAAAAGCTGAGCTTGCTCCTATCTAATGACCCTCAGACAAGCGTTTGTCATTGTGGCCCTCTGTCGTTCTGGTCTCCGTTGCCGTTTTGAGAGAACACCTGTGTCTAGCAAAGGGTAGCACATTTGACACAGGACCTCCCTCAGAACTTGCACTCCCTGCACTCGTCAGTATCCTACCCAACCCCCCAGGGGCCTCGTCAAACAGAATCTATACTGACCCAAACCGCGAGCTTTACCACTCCACCCCTTTTTGCCAAGATACCAATAAGTCTCTTCCCCCAGGGCTTCGAGAAAGCAACTCACAAACCTCTTTAAGTAAAGGGAGAGCAGCAAATAAGGCTTCTCGTACATACTGCCTACTGGATTCGTAGACACACCACGCAGTTTGGAGCCAATTACCACCCTGTCGTTCCACGTCCACATGGGTCCAGTTGAAAGGTCGCGACCTTTGACATCATTCTTTTGCAGAGGCAATATTGTAGCCTATGAGGCTCATCCGAGGCGCGATCATTGCTGGTTGAAAACTTTACCCAATACCCCGCCAGGATGACTTGAAATACAGTCAGCCTTGGCAATTTTTGCCAGCTTCTTTTGAAGCTTATTGTGTTGTTGAAGAACAGGTCTCGTCCCTTTAAATAGTACTTCCGTTATTTAACACAGCTGATTCAGATCATCGACCCTTTTGGATCGCACTGCATGAGGTGAACGTGGAACAAAAGGAAAGTGCACCAAATGTTCAGAGCAGTTGAACGAGCAGAGCAAGGAACGACGAGGATGGGATTCGAACCCACGCGTGCAGAGCACAATGGATTAGCAGTCCATCGCCTTAACCACTCGGCCACCTCGTCACTTGTGCGAGTGCCTGACTGCTCTCTGGGCTCGGGTGGTTTTCATGAAGGACCTCTTAGCACTGTGATGTCGAAGCTCACCCTGGAAACCAAAGTATAGTTAATTTTTGTACATGTACACTGAGATATGCCTACAGTTGAACACGTAGAATTTCAAAGCATATTCCATTTGTTTGAGCTTTCGAATGCAGAAGGTTAAACACGTGCGCTCTAGAAAGTTTGAACTTTGTCCAGCACCTGCTGCATTTTTCATCATTTATGACTGATGTTCTTTGTACTCTTAAAAGCTGAGCTTGCTCCTATCTAATGACCCTCAGACAAGCGTTTGTCATTGTGGCCCTCTGTCGTTCTGGTCTCCGTTGCCGTTTTGAGAGAACACCTGTGTCTAGCAAAGGGTAGCACATTTGACACAGGACCTCCCTCAGAACTTGCACTCCCTGCACTCGTCAGTATCCTACCCAACCCCCCAGGGGCCTCGTCAAACAGAATCTATACTGACCCAAACCGCGAGCTTTACCACTCCGCCCCTTTTTGCCAAGATACCAATAAGTCTCTTCCCCCAGGGCTTCGAGAAAGCAACTCACAAACCTCTTTAAGTAAAGGGAGAGCAGCAAATAAGGCTTCTCGTACATACTGCCTACTGGATTCGTAGACACACCACGCAGTTTGGAGCCAATTACCACCCTGTCGTTCCACGTCCACATGGGTCCAGTTGAAAGGTCGCGACCTTTGACACCATTCTTTTGCAGAGGCAATATTGTAGCCTATGAGGCTCATCCGAGGCGCGATCATTGCTGGTTGAAAACTTTACCCAATACCCCGCCAGGATGACTTGAAATACAGTCAGCCTTGGCAATTTTTGCCAGCTTCTTCTGAAGCTTATTGTGTTGTTGAAGAACAGGTCTCGTCCTTTTAAATAGTACTTCCTTTATTTAACACAGCTGATTCAGATCATCGACCCTTTTGGATCGCACTGCATGAGGTGAACGTGGAACAAAAGGAAAGTGCACCAAATGTGCAGAGCAGATGAACGAGCAGAGCAAGGAACGACGAGGATGGGATTCGAACCCACGCGTGCAGAGCACAATGGATTAGCAGTCCATCGCCTTAACCACTCGGCCACCTCGTCACTTGTGCGAGTGCCTGACTGCTCTCTGGACTCGGGTGGTTTTCATGAAGGACCTCTTAGCACTGTGATGTCGAAGCTCACCCTGGAAACCAAAGTATAGTTAATTTTTGTACATGTACGCTGAGATATGCCTACAGTTGAACACGTAGAATTTCAAAGCATATTCCATTTGTTTGAGCTTTCGAATGCAGAAAGTTAAACACTTGCGCTCTACAAAGTATGAACTTTGTCCAGCACCTGCTGCATTTTTCATCATTTATGACTGATGTTCTTTGTACTCTTAAAAGCTGAGCTTGCTCCTATCTCATGACCCTCAGACAAGTGCTTGTCATTGTGGCCCTCTGTCGTTCTGGTCTCCGTTGCCGTTTTGAGAGAACACCTGAGTCTAGCAAAGGGTAGCACATTTGACACAGGACCTCCCTCAGAACTTGCACTCCCTGCACTCGTCAGTATCCTACCCAACCCCCCAGGGGCCTCGTCAAACAGAATCTATACTGACCCAAACCACCAGCTTTACCACTCCACCCCTTTTTGCCAAGATACCAATAAGTCTCTTCCCCCAGGGCTTCGAGAAAGCAACTCACAAACCTCTTTAAGTAAAGGGAGAGCAGCAAATAAGGCTTCTCGTACATACTGCCTACTGGATTCGTAGACACACCACGCAGTTTGGAGCCAATTACCACCCTGTCGTTCCACGTCCACATGGGTCCAGTTGAAAGGTCGCGACCTTTGACATCATTCTTTCGCAGAGGCAATATTGTAGCCTATGAGGCTCATCCGAGGCGCGATCATTGCTGGTTGAAAACTTTACCCAATACCCCGCCAGGATGCCTTGAAATACAGTCAGCCTTGGCAATTTTTGCCAGCTTCTTTTGAAGCTTATTGTGTTGTTGAAGAACAGGTCTCGTCCTTTTAAATAGTACTTCCTTTATTTAACACAGCTGATTCAGATCATCGACCCTTTTGGATCGCACTGCATGAGGTGAACGTGGAACAAAAGGAAAGTGCACCAAATGTGCAGAGCAGATGAACGAGTAGAGCAAGGAACGACGAGGATGGGATTCGAACCCACGCGTGCAGAGCACAATGGATTAGCAGTCCATCGCCTTAACCACTCGGCCACCTCGTCACTTGTGCAAGTGCCTGACTGCTCTCTGGGCTCGGGTGGTTTTCATGAAGGACCTCTTAGCACTGTGATGTCGAAGCTCACCCTGGAAACCAAAGTATAGTTAATTTTTGTACATGTACGCTGAGATATGCCTACAGTTGAACACGTAGAATTTCAAAGCATATTCCATTTGTTTGAGCTTTCGAATGCAGAAGGTTAAACACTTGCGCTCTAGAAAGTTTGAACTTTGTCCAGCACCTGCTGCATTTTTCATCATTTATGACTGATGTTCTTTGTACTCTTAAAAAGCTGAGCTTGCTCCTATCTCATGACCCTCAGACAAGTGTTTGTCATTGTGGCCCTCTGTCGTTCTGGTCTCCGTTGCCGTTTTGAGAGAACACCTGAGTCTAGCAAAGGGTAGCACATTTGACACAGGACCTCCCTCAGAACTTGCACTCCCTGCACTCGTCAGTATCCTACCCAACCCCCCAGGGGCCTCGTCAAACAGAATCTATACTGACCCAAACCGCGAGCTTTACCACTCCACCCCTTTTTGCCAAGATACCAATAAGTCTCTTCCCCCAGGGCTTCGAGAAAGCAACTCACAAACCTCTTTAAGTAAAGGGAGAGCAGCAAATAAGGCTTCTCGTACATACTGCCTACTGGATTCGTAGACACACCACGCAGTTTGGAGCCAATTACCACCCTGTCGTTCCACGTCCACATGGGTCCAGTTGAAAGGTCGCGACCTTTGACATCATTCTTTCGCAGAGGCAATATTGTAGCCTATGAGGCTCATCCGAGGCGCGATCATTGCTGGTTGAAAACTTTACCCAATACCCCGCCAGGATGACTTGAAATACAGTCAGCCTTGGCAATTTTTGCCAGCTTCTTTTGAAGCTTATTGTGTTGTTGAAGAACAGGTCTCGTCCCTTTAAATAGTACTTCCGTTATTTAACACAGCTGATTCAGATCATCGACCCTTTTGGATCGCACTGCATGAGGTGAACGTGGAACAAAAGGAAAGTGCACCAAATGTTCAGAGCAGTTGAACGAGCAGAGCAAGGAACGACGAGGATGGGATTCGAACCCACGCGTGCAGAGCACAATGGATTAGCAGTCCATCGCCTTAACCACTCGGCCACCTCGTCACTTGTGCGAGTGCCTGACTGCTCTCTGGGCTCGGGTGGTTTTCATGAAGGACCTCTTAGCACTGTGATGTCGAAGCTCACCCTGGAAACCAAAGTATAGTTAATTTTTGTACATGTACGCTGAGATATGCCTACAGTTGAACACGTAGAATTTCAAAGCATATTCCATTTGTTTGAGCTTTCGAATGCAGAAGGTTAAACACGTGCGCTCTAGAAAGTTTGAACTTTGTCCAGCACCTGCTGCATTTTTCATCATTTATGACTGATGTTCTTTGTACTCTTAAAAGCTGAGCTTGCTCCTATCTAATGACCCTCAGACAAGCGTTTGTCATTGTGGCCCTCTGTCGTTCTGGTCTCCGTTGCCGTTTTGAGAGAACACCTGTGTCTAGCAAAGGGTAGCACATTTGACACAGGACCTCCCTCAGAACTTGCACTCCCTGCACTCGTCAGTATCCTACCCAACCCCCCAGGGGCCTCGTCAAACAGAATCTATACTGACCCAAACCGCGATCTTTACGACTCCACCCCTTTTTGCCAAGATACCAATAAGTCTCTTCCCCCAGGGGTTCGAGAAAGCAACTCACAAACCTCTTTAAGTAAAGGGAGAGCAGCAAATAAGGCTTCTCGTACATACTGCCTACTGGATTCGTAGACACACCACGCAGTTTGGAGCCAATTACCACCCTGTCGTT
The DNA here is from genome assembly GCF_023724105.1 of Carassius gibelio. NCBI lineage: Eukaryota > Metazoa > Chordata > Actinopteri > Cypriniformes > Cyprinidae > Carassius > Carassius gibelio. The sequence continues at coordinate 25,120,911 of NC_068384.1, read as the reverse complement.
CCACGTCCACATGGGTCCAGTTGAAAGGTCGCGACCTTTGACACCATTCTTTTGCAGAGGCAATATTGTAGCCTATGAGGCTCATCCGAGGCGCGATCATTGCTGGTTGAAAACTTTACCCAATACCCCGCCAGGATGACTTGAAATACAGTCAGCCTTGGCAATTTTTGCCAGCTTCTTTTGAAGCTTATTGTGTTGTTGAAGAACAGGTCTCGTCCCTTTAAATAGTACTTCCGTTATTTAACACAGCTGATTCAGATCATCGACCCTTTTGGATCGCACTGCATGAGGTGAACGTGGAACAAAAGGAAAGTGCACCAAATGTTCAGAGCAGTTGAACGAGCAGAGCAAGGAACGACGAGGATGGGATTCGAACCCACGCGTGCAGAGCACAATGGATTAGCAGTCCATCGCCTTAACCACTCGGCCACCTCGTCACTTGTGCGAGTGCCTGACTGCTCTCTGGGCTCGGGTGGTTTTCATGAAGGACCTCTTAGCACTGTGATGTCGAAGCTCACCCTGGAAACCAAAGTATAGTTAATTTTTGTACATGTACACTGAGATATGCCTACAGTTGAACACGTAGAATTTCAAAGCATATTCCATTTGTTTGAGCTTTCGAATGCAGAAGGTTAAACACGTGCGCTCTAGAAAGTTTGAACTTTGTCCAGCACCTGCTGCATTTTTCATCATTTATGACTGATGTTCTTTGTACTCTTAAAAGCTGAGCTTGCTCCTATCTAATGACCCTCAGACAAGCGCTTGTCATTGTGGCCCTCTGTCGTTCTGGTCTCCGTTGCCGTTTTGAGAGAACACCTGAGTCTAGCAAAGGGTAGCACATTTGACACAGGACCTCCCTCAGAACTTGCACTCCCTGCACTCGTCAGTATCCTACACAACCCCCCAGGGGCCTCGTCAAACAGAATCTATACTGACCCAAACCGCGATCTTTACGACTCCACCCCTTGTTGCCAAGATACCAATAAGTCTCTTCCCCCAGGGGTTCGAGAAAGCAACTCACAAACCTCTTTAAGTAAAGGGAGAGCAGCAAATAAGGCTTCTCGTACATACTGCCTACTGGATTCGTAGACACACCACGCAGTTTGGAGCCAATTACCACCCTGTCGTTCCACGTCCACATGGGTCCAGTTGAAAGGTCGCGACCTTTGACACTATTCTTTCGCAGAGGCAATATTGTAGCCTATGAGGCTCATCCGAGGCGCGATCATTGCTGGTTGAAAACTTTACCCAATACCCCGCCAGGATGACTTGAAATACAGTCAGCCTTGGCAATTTTTGCCAGCTTCTTTTGAAGCTTATTGTGTTGTTGAAGAACAGGTCTCGTCCTTTTAAATAGTACTTCCTTTATTTAACACAGCTGATTCAGATCATCGACCCTTTTGGATCGCACTGCATGAGGTGAACGTGGAACAAAAGGAAAGTGCACCAAATGTGCAGAGCAGATGAACGAGTAGAGCAAGGAACGACGAGGATGGGATTCGAACCCACACGTGGAGAGCACAATGGATTAGCAGTCCATCGCCTTAACCATTCGGCCACCTCGTCACTTGTGCAAGTGCCTGACTGCTCTCTGGGCTCGGGTGGTTTTCATGAAGGACCTCTTAGCACTGTGATGTCGAAGCTCACCCTGGAAACCAAAGTATAGTTAATTTTTGTACATGTACGCTGAGATATGCCTACAGTTGAACACGTAGAATTTCAAAGCATATTCCATTTGTTTGAGCTTTCGAATGCAGAAGGTTAAACACTTGCGCTCTAGAAAGTTTGAACTTTGTCCAGCACCTGCTGCATTTTTCATCATTTATGACTGATGTTCTTTGTACTCTTAAAAAGCTGAGCTTGCTCCTATCTCATGACCCTCAGACAAGTGTTTGTCATTGTGGCCCTCTGTCGTTCTGGTCTCCGTTGCCGTTTTGAGAGAACACCTGAGTCTAGCAAAGGGTAGCACATTTGACACAGGACCTCCCTCAGAACTTGCACTCCCTGCACTCGTCAGTATCCTACCCAACCCCCCAGGGGCCTCGTAAAACAGAATCTATACTGACCCAAACCGCGAGCTTTACCACTCCACCCCTTTTTGCCAAGATACCAATAAGTCTCTTCCCCCAGGGCTTCGAGAAAGCAACTCACAAACCTCTTTAAGTAAAGGGAGAGCAGCAAATAAGGCTTCTCGTACATACTGCCTACTGGATTCGTAGACACACCACGCAGTTTGGAGCCAATTACCACCCTGTCGTTCCACGTCCACATGGGTCCAGTTGAAAGGTCGCGACCTTTGACATCATTCTTTCGCAGAGGCAATATTGTAGCCTATGAGGCTCATCCGAGGCGCGATCATTGCTGGTTGAAAACTTTACCCAATACCCCGCCAGGATGACTTGAAATACAGTCAGCCTTGGCAATTTTTGCCAGCTTCTTTTGAAGCTTATTGTGTTGTTGAAGAACAGGTCTCGTCCTTTTAAATAGTACTTCCTTTATTTAACACAGCTGATTCAGATCATCGACCCTTTTGGATCGCACTGCATGAGGTGAACGTGGAACAAAAGGAAAGTGCACCAAATGTGCAGAGCAAGGAACGACGAGGATGGGATTCGAATCCACGCGTGCAGAGCACAATGGATTAGCAGTCCATCGCCTTAACCACTCGGCCACCTCGTCACTTGTGCGAGAGCCTGACTGCTCTGTGGGCTCGGGTGGTTTTCATGAAGGACCTCTTAGCACTGTGATGTCGAAGCTCACCCTGGAAACCAAAGTATAGTTAATTTTTGTACATGTACGCTGAGATATGCCTACAGTTGAACACGTAGAATTTCAAAGCATATTCCATTTGTTTGAGCTTTCGAATGCAGAAGGTTAAACACTTGCGCTCTACAAAGTTTGAACTTTGTCCAGCACCTGCTGCATTTTTCATCATTTATGACTGATGTTCTTTGTACTCTTAAAAGCTGAGCTTGCTCCTATCTAATGACCCTCAGACAAGCGCTTGTCATTGTGGCCCTCTGTCGTTCTGGTCTCCGTTGCCGTTTTGAGAGAACACCTGAGTCTAGCAAAGGGTAGCACATTTGACACAGGACCTCCCTCAGAACTTGAACTCCCTGCACTCGTCAGTATCCTACACAACCCCCCAGGGGCCTCGTCAAACAGAATCTATACTGACCCAAACCGCGATCTTTACGACTCCACCCCTTGTTGCCAAGATACCAATAAGTCTCTTCCCCCAGGGGTTCGAGAAAGCAACTCACAAACCTCTTTAAGTAAAGGGAGAGCAGCAAATAAGGCTTCTCGTACATACTGCCTACTGGATTCGTAGACACACCACGCAGTTTGGAGCCAATTACCACCCTGTCGTTCCACGTCCACATGGGTCCAGTTGAAAGGTCGCGACCTTTGACACCATTCTTTCGCAGAGGCAATATTGTAGCCTATGAGGCTCATCCGAGGCGCGATCATTGCTGGTTGAAAACTTTACCCAATACCCCGCCAGGATGACTTGAAATACAGTCAGCCTTGGCAATTTTTGCCAGCTTCTTTTGAAGCTTATTGTGTTGTTGAAGAACAGGTCTCGTCCCTTTAAATAGTACTTCCGTTATTTAACACAGCTGATTCAGATCATCGACCCTTTTGGATCGCACTGCATGAGGTGAACGTGGAACAAAAGGAAAGTGCACCAAATGTGCAGAGCAAGGAACGACGAGGATGGGATTCGAACCCACGCGTGCAGAGCACAACAGATTAGCAGTCCATCACCTTAACCACTCGGCCACCTCGTCACTTGTGCGAGTGCCTGACTGCTCTCTGGGCTCGGGTGGTTTTCATGAAGGACCTCTTAGCACTGTGATGTCGAAGCTCACCCTGGAAACCAAAGTATAGTTAATTTTTGTACATGTACACTGAGATATGCCTACAGTTGAACACGTAGAATTTCAAAGCATATTCCATTTGTTTGAGCTTTCGAATGCAGAAGGTTAAACACGTGCGCTCTAGAAAGTTTGAACTTTGTCCAGCACCTGCTGCATTTTTCATCATTTATGACTGATGTTCTTTGTACTCTTAAAAGCTGAGCTTGCTCCTATCTAATGACCCTCAGACAAGTGTTTGTCATTGTGGCCCTCTGTCGTTCTGGTCTCCGTTGCCGTTTTGAGAGAACACCTGAGTCTAGCAAAGGGTAGCACATTTGACACAGGACCTCCCTCAGAACTTGCACTCCCTGCACTCGTCAGTATCCTACCCAACCCCCCAGGGGCCTCGTCAAACAGAATCTATACTGACCCAAACCGCGAGCTTTACCACTCCACCCCTTTTTGCCAAGATACCAATAAGTCTCTTCCCCCAGGGCTTCGAGAAAGCAACTCACAAACCTCTTTAAGTAAAGGGAGAGCAGCAAATAAGGCTTCTCGTACATACTGCCTACTGGATTCGTAGACACACCACGCAGTTTGGAGCCAATTACCACCCTGTCGTTCCACGTCCACATGGGTCCAGTTGAAAGGTCGCGACCTTTGACATCATTCTTTCGCAGAGGCAATATTGTAGCCTATGAGGCTCATCCGAGGCGCGATCATTGCTGGTTGAAAACTTTACCCAATACCCCGCCAGGATGACTTGAAATACAGTCAGCCTTGGCAATTTTTGCCAGCTTCTTTTGAAGCTTATTGTGTTGTTGAAGAACAGGTCTCGTCCTTTTAAATAGTACTTCCTTTATTTAACACAGCTGATTCAGATCATCGACCCTTTTGGATCGCACTGCATGAGGTGAACGTGGAACAAAAGGAAAGTGCACCAAATGTGCAGAGCAGATGAACGAGCAGAGCAAGGAACGACGAGGATGGGATTCGAACCCACGCGTGCAGAGCACAATGGATTAGCAGTCCATCGCCTTAACCACTCGGCCACCTCGTCACTTGTGCGAGAGCCTGACTGCTCTGTGGGCTCGGGTGGTTTTCATGAAGGACCTCTTAGCACTGTGATGTCGAAGCTCACCCTGGAAACCAAAGTATAGTTAATTTTTGTACATGTACGCTGAGATATGCCTACAGTTGAACACGTAGAATTTCAAAGCATATTCCATTTGTTTGAGCTTTCGAATGCAGAAGGTTAAACACTTGCGCTCTACAAAGTTTGAACTTTGTCCAGCACCTGCTGCATTTTTCATCATTTATGACTGATGTTCTTTGTACTCTTAAAAGCTGAGCTTGCTCCTATCTAATGACCCTCAGACAAGCGCTTGTCATTGTGGCCCTCTGTCGTTCTGGTCTCCGTTGCCGTTTTGAGAGAACACCTGAGTCTAGCAAAGGGTAGCACATTTGACACAGGACCTCCCTCAGAACTTGCACTCCCTGCACTCGTCAGTATCCTACACAACCCCCCAGGGGCCTCGTCAAACAGAATCTATACTGACCCAAACCGCGATCTTTACGACTCCACCCCTTGTTGCCAAGATACCAATAAGTCTCTTCCCCCAGGGGTTCGAGAAAGCAACTCACAAACCTCTTTAAGTAAAGGGAGAGCAGCAAATAAGGCTTCTCGTACATACTGCCTACTGGATTCGTAGACACACCACGCAGTTTGGAGCCAATTACCACCCTGTCGTTCCACGTCCACATGGGTCCAGTTGAAAGGTCGCGACCTTTGACACCATTCTTTTGCAGAGGCAATATTGTAGCCTATGAGGCTCATCCGAGGCGCGATCATTGCTGGTTGAAAACTTTACCCAATACCCCGCCAGGATGACTTGAAATACAGTCAGCCTTGGCAATTTTTGCCAGCTTCTTTTGAAGCTTATTGTGTTGTTGAAGAACAGGTCTCGTCCCTTTAAATAGTACTTCCGTTATTTAACACAGCTGATTCAGATCATCGACCCTTTTGGATCGCACTGCATGAGGTGAACGTGGAACAAAAGGAAAGTGCACCAAATGTTCAGAGCAGTTGAACGAGCAGAGCAAGGAACGACGAGGATGGGATTCGAACCCACGCGTGCAGAGCACAATGGATTAGCAGTCCATCGCCTTAACCACTCGGCCACCTCGTCACTTGTGCGAGTGCCTGACTGCTCTCTGGGCTCGGGTGGTTTTCATGAAGGACCTTTTAGCACTGTGATGTCGAAGCTCACCCTGGAAACCAAAGTATAGTTAATTTTTGTACATGTACACTGAGATATGCCTACAGTTGAACACGTAGAATTTCAAAGCATATTCCATTTGTTTGAGCTTTCGAATGCAGAAGGTTAAACACGTGCGCTCTAGAAAGTTTGAACTTTGTCCAGCACCTGCTGCATTTTTCATCATTTATGACTGATGTTCTTTGTACTCTTAAAAGCTGAGCTTGCTCCTATCTAATGACCCTCAGACAAGCGCTTGTCATTGTGGCCCTCTGTCGTTCTGGTCTCCGTTGCCGTTTTGAGAGAACACCTGAGTCTAGCAAAGGGTAGCACATTTGACACAGGACCTCCCTCAGAACTTGCACTCCCTGCACTCGTCAGTATCCTACACAACCCCCCAGGGGCCTCGTCAAACAGAATCTATACTGACCCAAACCGCGATCTTTACGACTCCACCCCTTGTTGCCAAGATACCAATAAGTCTCTTCCCCCAGGGGTTCGAGAAAGCAACTCACAAACCTCTTTAAGTAAAGGGAGAGCAGCAAATAAGGCTTCTCGTACATACTGCCTACTGGATTCGTAGACACACCACGCAGTTTGGAGCCAATTACCACCCTGTCGTTCCACGTCCACATGGGTCCAGTTGAAAGGTCGCGACCTTTGACACTATTCTTTCGCAGAGGCAATATTGTAGCATATGAGGCTCATCCGAGGCGCGATCATTGCTGGTTGAAAACTTTACCCAATACCCCGCCAGGATGACTTGAAATACAGTCAGCCTTGGCAATTTTTGCCAGCTTCTTTTGAAGCTTATTGTGTTGTTGAAGAACAGGTCTCGTCCCTTTAAATAGTACTTCCGTTATTTAACACAGCTGATTCAGATCATCGACCCTTTTGGATCGCACTGCATGAGGTGAACGTGGAACAAAAGGAAAGTGCACCAAATGTGCAGAGCAGATGAACGAGCAGAGCAAGGAACGACGAGGATGGGATTCGAACCCACGCGTGCAGAGCACAACGGATTAGCAGTCCATCACCTTAACCACTCGGCCACCTCGTCACTTGTGCGAGTGCCTGACTGCTCTCTGGGCTCGGGTGGTTTTCATGAAGGACCTCTTAGCACTGTGATGTCGAAGCTCACCCTGGAAACCAAAGTATAGTTAATTTTTGTACATGTACACTGAGATATGCCTACAGTTGAACACGTAGAATTTCAAAGCATATTCCATTTGTTTGAGCTTTCGAATGCAGAAGGTTAAACACGTGCGCTCTAGAAAGTTTGAACTTTGTCCAGCACCTGCTGCATTTTTCATCATTTATGACTGATGTTCTTTGTACTCTTAAAAGCTGAGCTTGCTCCTATCTAATGACCCTCAGACAAGTGTTTGTCATTGTGGCCCTCTGTCGTTCTGGTCTCCGTTGCCGTTTTGAGAGAACACCTGAGTCTAGCAAAGGGTAGCACATTTGACACAGGACCTCCCTCAGAACTTGCACTCCCTGCACTCGTCAGTATCCTACCCAACCCCCCAGGGGCCTCGTCAAACAGAATCTATACTGACCCAAACCGCGAGCTTTACCACTCCACCCCTTTTTGCCAAGATACCAATAAGTCTCTTCCCCCAGGGCTTCGAGAAAGCAACTCACAAACCTCTTTAAGTAAAGGGAGAGCAGCAAATAAGGCTTCTCGTACATACTGCCTACTGGATTCGTAGACACACCACGCAGTTTGGAGCCAATTACCACCCTGTCGTTCCACGTCCACATGGGTCCAGTTGAAAGGTCGCGACCTTTGACATCATACTTTCGCAGAGGCAATATTGTAGCCTATGAGGCTCATCCGAGGCGCGATCATTGCTGGTTGAAAACTTTACCCAATACCCCGCCAGGATGACTTGAAATACAGTCAGCCTTGGCAATTTTTGCCAGCTTCTTTTGAAGCTTATTGTGTTGTTGAAGAACAGGTCTCGTCCCTTTAAATAGTACTTCCGTTATTTAACACAGCTGATTCAGATCATCGACCCTTTTGGATCGCACTGCATGAGGTGAACGTGGAACAAAAGGAAAGTGCACCAAATGTGCAGAGCAGATGAACGAGCAGAGCAAGGAACGACGAGGATGGGATTCGAACCCACGCGTGCAGAGCACAACGGATTAGCAGTCCATCACCTTAACCACTCGGCCACCTCGTCACTTGTGCGAGTGCCTGACTGCTCTCTGGGCTCGGGTGGTTTTCATGAAGGACCTCTTAGCACTGTGATGTCGAAGCTCACCCTGGAAACCAAAGTATAGTTAATTTTTGTACATGTACACTGAGATATGCCTACAGTTGAACACGTAGAATTTCAAAGCATATTCCATTTGTTTGAGCTTTCGAATGCAGAAGGTTAAACACGTGCGCTCTAGAAAGTTTGAACTTTGTCCAGCACCTGCTGCATTTTTCATCATTTATGACTGATGTTCTTTGTACTCTTAAAAGCTGAGCTTGCTCCTATCTAATGACCCTCAGACAAGTGTTTGTCATTGTGGCCCTCTGTCGTTCTGGTCTCCGTTGCCGTTTTGAGAGAACACCTGAGTCTAGCAAAGGGTAGCACATTTGACACAGGACCTCCCTCAGAACTTGCACTCCCTGCACTCGTCAGTATCCTACCCAACCCCCCAGGGGCCTCGTCAAACAGAATCTATACTGACCCAAACCGCGAGCTTTACCACTCCACCCCTTTTTGCCAAGATACCAATAAGTCTCTTCCCCCAGGGCTTCGAGAAAGCAACTCACAAACCTCTTTAAGTAAAGGGAGAGCAGCAAATAAGGCTTCTCGTACATACTGCCTACTGGATTCGTAGACACACCACGCAGTTTGGAGCCAATTACCACCCTGTCGTTCCACGTCCACATGGGTCCAGTTGAAAGGTCGCGACCTTTGACATCATACTTTCGCAGAGGCAATATTGTAGCCTATGAGGCTCATCCGAGGCGCGATCATTGCTGGTTGAAAACTTTACCCAATACCCCGCCAGGATGACTTGAAATACAGTCAGCCTTGGCAATTTTTGCCAGCTTCTTTTGAAGCTTATTGTGTTGTTGAAGAACAGGTCTCGTCCTTTTAAATAGTACTTCCTTTATTTAACACAGCTGATTCAGATCATCGACCCTTTTGGATCGCACTGCATGAGGTGAACGTGGAACAAAAGGAAAGTGCACCAAATGTTCAGAGCAGTTGAACGAGCAGAGCAAGGAACGACGAGGATGGGATTCGAACCCACGCGTGCAGAGCACAATGGATTAGCAGTCCATCGCCTTAACCACTCGGCCACCTCGTCACTTGTGCGAGTGCCTGACTGCTCTCTGGGCTCGGGTGGTTTTCATGAAGGACCTTTTAGCACTGTGATGTCGAAGCTCACCCTGGAAACCAAAGTATAGTTAATTTTTGTACATGTACACTGAGATATGCCTACAGTTGAACACGTAGAATTTCAAAGCATATTCCATTTGTTTGAGCTTTCGAATGCAGAAGGTTAAACACGTGCGCTCTAGAAAGTTTGAACTTTGTCCAGCACCTGCTGCATTTTTCATCATTTATGACTGATGTTCTTTGTACTCTTAAAAGCTGAGCTTGCTCCTATCTAATGACCCTCAGACAAGCGCTTGTCATTGTGGCCCTCTGTCGTTCTGGTCTCCGTTGCCGTTTTGAGAGAACACCTGAGTCTAGCAAAGGGTAGCACATTTGACACAGGACCTCCCTCAGAACTTGCACTCCCTGCACTCGTCAGTATCCTACACAACCCCCCAGGGGCCTCGTCAAACAGAATCTATACTGACCCAAACCGCGATCTTTACGACTCCACCCCTTGTTGCCAAGATACCAATAAGTCTCTTCCCCCAGGGGTTCGAGAAAGCAACTCACAAACCTCTTTAAGTAAAGGGAGAGCAGCAAATAAGGCTTCTCGTACATACTGCCTACTGGATTCGTAGACACACCACGCAGTTTGGAGCCAATTACCACCCTGTCGTTCCACGTCCACATGGGTCCAGTTGAAAGGTCGCGACCTTTGACACTATTCTTTCGCAGAGGCAATATTGTAGCATATGAGGCTCATCCGAGGCGCGATCATTGCTGGTTGAAAACTTTACCCAATACCCCGCCAGGATGACTTGAAATACAGTCAGCCTTGGCAATTTTTGCCAGCTTCTTTTGAAGCTTATTGTGTTGTTGAAGAACAGGTCTCGTCCCTTTAAATAGTACTTCCGTTATTTAACACAGCTGATTCAGATCATCGACCCTTTTGGATCGCACTGCATGAGGTGAACGTGGAACAAAAGGAAAGTGCACCAAATGTGCAGAGCAGATGAACGAGCAGAGCAAGGAACGACGAGGATGGGATTCGAACCCACGCGTGCAGAGCACAACGGATTAGCAGTCCATCACCTTAACCACTCGGCCACCTCGTCACTTGTGCGAGTGCCTGACTGCTCTCTGGGCTCGGGTGGTTTTCATGAAGGACCTCTTAGCACTGTGATGTCGAAGCTCACCCTGGAAACCAAAGTATAGTTAATTTTTGTACATGTACACTGAGATATGCCTACAGTTGAACACGTAGAATTTCAAAGCATATTCCATTTGTTTGAGCTTTCGAATGCAGAAGGTTAAACACGTGCGCTCTAGAAAGTTTGAACTTTGTCCAGCACCTGCTGCATTTTTCATCATTTATGACTGATGTTCTTTGTACTCTTAAAAGCTGAGCTTGCTCCTATCTAATGACCCTCAGACAAGTGTTTGTCATTGTGGCCCTCTGTCGTTCTGGTCTCCGTTGCCGTTTTGAGAGAACACCTGAGTCTAGCAAAGGGTAGCACATTTGACACAGGACCTCCCTCAGAACTTGCACTCCCTGCACTCGTCAGTATCCTACCCAACCCCCCAGGGGCCTCGTCAAACAGAATCTATACTGACCCAAACCGCGAGCTTTACCACTCCACCCCTTTTTGCCAAGATACCAATAAGTCTCTTCCCCCAGGGCTTCGAGAAAGCAACTCACAAACCTCTTTAAGTAAAGGGAGAGCAGCAAATAAGGCTTCTCGTACATACTGCCTACTGGATTCGTAGACACACCACGCAGTTTGGAGCCAATTACCACCCTGTCGTTCCACGTCCACATGGGTCCAGTTGAAAGGTCGCGACCTTTGACATCATACTTTCGCAGAGGCAATATTGTAGCCTATGAGGCTCATCCGAGGCGCGATCATTGCTGGTTGAAAACTTTACCCAATACCCCGCCAGGATGACTTGAAATACAGTCAGCCTTGGCAATTTTTGCCAGCTTCTTTTGAAGCTTATTGTGTTGTTGAAGAACAGGTCTCGTCCTTTTAAATAGTACTTCCTTTATTTAACACAGCTGATTCAGATCATCGACCCTTTTGGATCGCACTGCATGAGGTGAACGTGGAACAAAAGGAAAGTGCACCAAATGTGCAGAGCAGATGAACGAGTAGAGCAAGGAACGACGAGGATGGGATTCGAACCCACGCGTGCAGAGCACAATGGATTAGCAGTCCATCGCCTTAACCACTCGGCCACCTCCTCACTTGTGCAAGTGCCTGACTGCTCTCTGGGCTCGGGTGGTTTTCATGAAGGACCTCTTAGCACTGTGATGTCGAAGCTCACCCTGGAAACCAAAGTATAGTTAATTTTTGTACATGTACGCTGAGATATGCCTACAGTTGAACACGTAGAATTTCAAAGCATATTCCATTTGTTTGAGCTTTCGAATGCAGAAGGTTAAACACTTGCGCTCTAGAAAGTTTGAACTTTGTCCAGCACCTGCTGCATTTTTCATCATTTATGACTGATGTTCTTTGTACTCTTAAAAAGCTGAGCTTGCTCCTATCTCATGACCCTCAGACAAGTGTTTGTCATTGTGGCCCTCTGTCGTTCTGGTCTCCGTTGCCGTTTTGAGAGAACACCTGAGTCTAGCAAAGGGTAGCACATTTGACACAGGACCTCCCTCAGAACTTGCACTCCCTGCACTCGTCAGTATCCTACCCAACCCCCCAGGGGCCTCGTAAAACAGAATCTATACTGACCCAAACCGCGAGCTTTACCACTCCACCCCTTTTTGCCAAGATACCAATAAGTCTCTTCCCCCAGGGCTTCGAGAAAGCAACTCACAAACCTCTTTAAGTAAAGGGAGAGCAGCAAATAAGGCTTCTCGTACATACTGCCTACTGGATTCGTAGACACACCACGCAGTTTGGAGCCAATTACCACCCTGTCGTTCCACGTCCACATGGGTCCAGTTGAAAGGTCGCGACCTTTGACATCATTCTTTCGCAGAGGCAATATTGTAGCCTATGAGGCTCATCCGAGGCGCGATCATTGCTGGTTGAAAACTTTACCCAATACCCCGCCAGGATGACTTGAAATACAGTCAGCCTTGGCAATTTTTGCCAGCTTCTTTTGAAGCTTATTGTGTTGTTGAAGAACAGGTCTCGTCCCTTTAAATAGTACTTCCGTTATTTAACACAGCTGATTCAGATCATCGACCCTTTTGGATCGCACTGCATGAGGTGAACGTGGAACAAAAGGAAAGTGCACCAAATGTTCAGAGCAGTTGAACGAGCAGAGCAAGGAACGACGAGGATGGGATTCGAACCCACGCGTGCAGAGCACAATGGATTAGCAGTCCATCGCCTTAACCACTCGGCCACCTCGTCACTTGTGCGAGTGCCTGACTGCTCTCTGGGCTCGGGTGGTTTTCATGAAGGACCTCTTAGCACTGTGATGTCGAAGCTCACCCTGGAAACCAAAGTATAGTTAATTTTTGTACATGTACGCTGAGATATGCCTACAGTTGAACACGTAGAATTTCAAAGCATATTCCATTTGTTTGAGCTTTCGAATGCAGAAGGTTAAACACGTGCGCTCTAGAAAGTTTGAACTTTGTCCAGCACCTGCTGCATTTTTCATCATTTATGACTGATGTTCTTTGTACTCTTAAAAGCTGAGCTTGCTCCTATCTAATGACCCTCAGACAAGCGTTTGTCATTGTGGCCCTCTGTCGTTCTGGTCTCCGTTGCCGTTTTGAGAGAACACCTGTGTCTAGCAAAGGGTAGCACATTTGACACAGGACCTCCCTCAGAACTTGCACTCCCTGCACTCGTCAGTATCCTACCCAACCCCCCAGGGGCCTCGTCAAACAGAATCTATACTGACCCAAACCGCGAGCTTTACCACTCCACCCCTTTTTGCCAAGATACCAATAAGTCTCTTCCCCCAGGGCTTCGAGAAAGCAACTCACAAACCTCTTTAAGTAAAGGGAGAGCAGCAAATAAGGCTTCTCGTACATACTGCCTACTGGATTCGTAGACACACCACGCAGTTTGGAGCCAATTACCACCCTGTCGTTCCACGTCCACATGGGTCCAGTTGAAAGGTCGCGACCTTTGACATCATTCTTTTGCAGAGGCAATATTGTAGCCTATGAGGCTCATCCGATGCGCGATCATTGCTGGTTGAAAACTTTACCCAATACCCCGCCAGGATGACTTGAAATACAGTCAGCCTTGGCAATTTTTGCCAGCTTCTTTTGAAGCTTATTGTGTTGTTGAAGAACAGGTCTCGTCCCTTTAAATAGTACTTCCGTTATTTAACACAGCTGATTCAGATCATCGACCCTTTTGGATCGCACTGCATGAGGTGAACGTGGAACAAAAGGAAAGTGCACCAAATGTTCAGAGCAGTTGAACGAGCAGAGCAAGAAACGACGAGGATGGGATTCGAACCCACGCGTGCAGAGCACAATGGATTAGCAGTCCATCGCCTTAACCACTCGGCCACCTCGTCACTTGTGCGAGTGCCTGACTGCTCTCTGGGCTCGGGTGGTTTTCATGAAGGACCTCTTAGCACTGTGATGTCGAAGCTCACCCTGGAAACCAAAGTATAGTTAATTTTTGTACATGTACACTGAGATATGCCTACAGTTGAACACGTAGAATTTCAAAGCATATTCCATTTGTTTGAGCTTTCGAATGCAGAAGGTTAAACACGTGCGCTCTAGAAAGTTTGAACTTTGTCCAGCACCTGCTGCATTTTTCATCATTTATGACTGATGTTCTTTGTACTCTTAAAAGCTGAGCTTGCTCCTATCTAATGACCCTCAGACAAGCGTTTGTCATTGTGGCCCTCTGTCGTTCTGGTCTCCGTTGCCGTTTTGAGAGAACACCTGTGTCTAGCAAAGGGTAGCACATTTGACACAGGACCTCCCTCAGAACTTGCACTCCCTGCACTCGTCAGTATCCTACCCAACCCCCCAGGGGCCTCGTCAAACAGAATCTATACTGACCCAAACCGCGAGCTTTACCACTCCACCCCTTTTTGCCAAGATACCAATAAGTCTCTTCCCCCAGGGCTTCGAGAAAGCAACTCACAAACCTCTTTAAGTAAAGGGAGAGCAGCAAATAAGGCTTCTCGTACATACTGCCTACTGGATTCGTAGACACACCACGCAGTTTGGAGCCAATTACCACCCTGTCGTTCCACGTCCACATGGGTCCAGTTGAAAGGTCGCGACCTTTGACATCATTCTTTTGCAGAGGCAATATTGTAGCCTATGAGGCTCATCCGAGGCGCGATCATTGCTGGTTGAAAACTTTACCCAATACCCCGCCAGGATGACTTGAAATACAGTCAGCCTTGGCAATTTTTGCCAGCTTCTTCTGAAGCTTATTGTGTTGTTGAAGAACAGGTCTCGTCCTTTTAAATAGTACTTCCTTTATTTAACACAGCTGATTCAGATCATCGACCCTTTTGGATCGCACTGCATGAGGTGAACGTGGAACAAAAGGAAAGTGCACCAAATGTGCAGAGCAGATGAACGAGCAGAGCAAGGAACGACGAGGATGGGATTCGAACCCACGCGTGCAGAGCACAATGGATTAGCAGTCCATCGCCTTAACCACTCGGCCACCTCGTCACTTGTGCGAGTGCCTGACTGCTCTCTGGGCTCGGGTGGTTTTCATGAAGGACCTCTTAGCACTGTGATGTCGAAGCTCACCCTGGAAACCAAAGTATAGTTAATTTTTGTACATGTACGCTGAGATATGCCTACAGTTGAACACGTAGAATTTCAAAGCATATTCCATTTGTTTGAGCTTTCGAATGCAGAAGGTTAAACACGTGCGCTCTAGAAAGTTTGAACTTTGTCCAGCACCTGCTGCATTTTTCATCATTTATGACTGATGTTCTTTGTACTCTTAAAAGCTGAGCTTGCTCCTATCTAATGACCCTCAGACAAGTGTTTGTCATTGTGGCCCTCTGTCGTTCTGGTCTCCGTTGCCGTTTTGAGAGAACACCTGAGTCTAGCAAAGGGTAGCACATTTGACACAGGACCTCCCTCAGAACTTGCACTCCCTGCACTCGTCAGTATCCTACCCAACCCCCCAGGGGCCTCGTCAAACAGAATCTATACTGACCCAAACCGCGAGCTTTACCACTCCACCCCTTTTTGCCAAGATACCAATAAGTCTCTTCCCCCAGGGCTTCGAGAAAGCAACTCACAAACCTCTTTAAGTAAAGGGAGAGCAGCAAATAAGGCTTCTCGTACATACTGCCTACTGGATTCGTAGACACACCACGCAGTTTGGAGCCAATTACCACCCTGTCGTTCCACGTCCACATGGGTCCAGTTGAAAGGTCGCGACCTTTGACATCATTCTTTCGCAGAGGCAATATTGTAGCCTATGAGGCTCATCCGAGGCGCGATCATTGCTGGTTGAAAACTTTACCCAATACCCCGCCAGGATGACTTGAAATACAGTCAGCCTTGGCAATTTTTGCCAGCTTCTTTTGAAGCTTATTGTGTTGTTGAAGAACAGGTCTCGTCCTTTTAAATAGTACTTCCTTTATTTAACACAGCTGATTCAGATCATCGACCCTTTTGGATCGCACTGCATGAGGTGAACGTGGAACAAAAGGAAAGTGCACCAAATGTGCAGAGCAGATGAACGAGCAGAGCAAGGAACGACGAGGATGGGATTCGAACCCACGCGTGCAGAGCACAATGGATTAGCAGTCCATCGCCTTAACCACTCGGCCACCTCGTCACTTGTGCGAGTGCCTGACTGCTCTCTGGGCTCGGGTGGTTTTCATGAAGGACCTCTTAGCACTGTGATGTCGAAGCTCACCCTGGAAACCAAAGTATAGTTAATTTTTGTACATGTACACTGAGATATGCCTACAGTTGAACACGTAGAATTTCAAAGCATATTCCATTTGTTTGAGCTTTCGAATGCAGAAGGTTAAACACGTGCGCTCTAGAAAGTTTGAACTTTGTCCAGCACCTGCTGCATTTTTCATCATTTATGACTGATGTTCTTTGTACTCTTAAAAGCTGAGCTTGCTCCTATCTAATGACCCTCAGACAAGCGCTTGTCATTGTGGCCCTCTGTCGTTCTGGTCTCCGTTGCCGTTTTGAGAGAACACCTGAGTCTAGCAAAGGGTAGCACATTTGACACAGGACCTCCCTCAGAACTTGCACTCCCTGCACTCGTCAGTATCCTACACAACCCCCCAGGGGCCTCGTCAAACAGAATCTATACTGACCCAAACCGCGATCTTTACGACTCCACCCCTTGTTGCCAAGATACCAATAAGTCTCTTCCCCCAGGGGTTCGAGAAAGCAACTCACAAACCTCTTTAAGTAAAGGGAGAGCAGCAAATAAGGCTTCTCGTACATACTGCCTACTGGATTCGTAGACACACCACGCAGTTTGGAGCCAATTACCACCCTGTCGTTCCACGTCCACATGGGTCCAGTTGAAAGGTCGCGACCTTTGACACTATTCTTTCGCAGAGGCAATATTGTAGCCTATGAGGCTCATCCGAGGCGCGATCATTGCTGGTTGAAAACTTTACCCAATACCCCGCCAGGATGACTTGAAATACAGTCAGCCTTGGCAATTTTTGCCAGCTTCTTTTGAAGCTTATTGTGTTGTTGAAGAACAGGTCTCGTCCCTTTAAATAGTACTTCTGTTATTTAACACAGCTGATTCAGATCATCGACCCTTTTGGATCGCACTGCATGAGGTGAACGTGGAACAAAAGGAAAGTGCACCAAATGTGCAGAGCAGATGAACGAGCAGAGCAAGGAACGACGAGGATGGGATTCGAACCCACGCGTGCAGAGCACAACAGATTAGCAGTCCATCACCTTAACCACTCGGCCACCTCGTCACTTGTGCGAGTGCCTGACTGCTCTCTGGGCTCGGGTGGTTTTCATGAAGGACCTCTTAGCACTGTGATGTCGAAGCTCACCCTGGAAACCAAAGTATAGTTAATTTTTGTACATGTACACTGAGATATGCCTACAGTTGAACACGTAGAATTTCAAAGCATATTCCATTTGTTTGAGCTTTCGAATGCAGAAGGTTAAACACGTGCGCTCTAGAAAGTTTGAACTTTGTCCAGCACCTGCTGCATTTTTCATCATTTATGACTGATGTTCTTTGTACTCTTAAAAGCTGAGCTTGCTCCTATCTAATGACCCTCAGACAAGTGTTTGTCATTGTGGCCCTCTGTCGTTCTGGTCTCCGTTGCCGTTTTGAGAGAACACCTGAGTCTAGCAAAGGGTAGCACATTTGACACAGGACCTCCCTCAGAACTTGCACTCCCTGCACTCGTCAGTATCCTACCCAACCCCCCAGGGGCCTCGTCAAACAGAATCTATACTGACCCAAACCGCGAGCTTTACCACTCCACCCCTTTTTGCCAAGATACCAATAAGTCTCTTCCCCCAGGGCTTCGAGAAAGCAACTCACAAACCTCTTTAAGTAAAGGGAGAGCAGCAAATAAGGCTTCTCGTACATACTGCCTACTGGATTCGTAGACACACCACGCAGTTTGGAGCCAATTACCACCCTGTCGTTCCACGTCCACATGGGTCCAGTTGAAAGGTCGCGACCTTTGACATCATTCTTTCGCAGAGGCAATATTGTAGCCTATGAGGCTCATCCGAGGCGCGATCATTGCTGGTTGAAAACTTTACCCAATACCCCGCCAGGATGACTTGAAATACAGTCAGCCTTGGCAATTTTTGCCAGCTTCTTTTGAAGCTTATTGTGTTGTTGAAGAACAGGTCTCGTCCTTTTAAATAGTACTTCCTTTATTTAACACAGCTGATTCAGATCATCGACCCTTTTGGATCGCACTGCATGAGGTGAACGTGGAACAAAAGGAAAGTGCACCAAATGTGCAGAGCAGATGAACGAGTAGAGCAAGGAACGACGAGGATGGGATTCGAACCCACACGTGGAGAGCACAATGGATTAGCAGTCCATCGCCTTAACCATTCGGCCACCTCGTCACTTGTGCAAGTGCCTGACTGCTCTCTGGGCTCGGGTGGTTTTCATGAAGGACCTCTTAGCACTGTGATGTCGAAGCTCACCCTGGAAACCAAAGTATAGTTAATTTTTGTACATGTACGCTGAGATATGCCTACAGTTGAACACGTAGAATTTCAAAGCATATTCCATTTGTTTGAGCTTTCGAATGCAGAAGGTTAAACACTTGCGCTCTAGAAAGTTTGAACTTTGTCCAGCACCTGCTGCATTTTTCATCATTTATGACTGATGTTCTTTGTACTCTTAAAAAGCTGAGCTTGCTCCTATCTCATGACCCTCAGACAAGTGTTTGTCATTGTGGCCCTCTGTCGTTCTGGTCTCCGTTGCCGTTTTGAGAGAACACCTGAGTCTAGCAAAGGGTAGCACATTTGACACAGGACCTCCCTCAGAACTTGCACTCCCTGCACTCGTCAGTATCCTACCCAACCCCCCAGGGGCCTCGTAAAACAGAATCTATACTGACCCAAACCGCGAGCTTTACCACTCCACCCCTTTTTGCCAAGATACCAATAAGTCTCTTCCCCCAGGGCTTCGAGAAAGCAACTCACAAACCTCTTTAAGTAAAGGGAGAGCAGCAAATAAGGCTTCTCGTACATACTGCCTACTGGATTCGTAGACACACCACGCAGTTTGGAGCCAATTACCACCCTGTCGTTCCACGTCCACATGGGTCCAGTTGAAAGGTCGCGACCTTTGACATCATTCTTTCGCAGAGGCAATATTGTAGCCTATGAGGCTCATCCGAGGCGCGATCATTGCTGGTTGAAAACTTTACCCAATACCCCGCCAGGATGACTTGAAATACAGTCAGCCTTGGCAATTTTTGCCAGCTTCTTTTGAAGCTTATTGTGTTGTTGAAGAACAGGTCTCGTCCTTTTAAATAGTACTTCCTTTATTTAACACAGCTGATTCAGATCATCGACCCTTTTGGATCGCACTGCATGAGGTGAACGTGGAACAAAAGGAAAGTGCACCAAATGTGCAGAGCAAGGAACGACGAGGATGGGATTCGAACCCACGCGTGCAGAGCACAATGGATTAGCAGTCCATCGCCTTAACCACTCGGCCACCTCGTCACTTGTGCGAGAGCCTGACTGCTCTGTGGGCTCGGGTGGTTTTCATGAAGGACCTCTTAGCACTGTGATGTCGAAGCTCACCCTGGAAACCAAAGTATAGTTAATTTTTGTACATGTACGCTGAGATATGCCTACAGTTGAACACGTAGAATTTCAAAGCATATTCCATTTGTTTGAGCTTTCGAATGCAGAAGGTTAAACACTTGCGCTCTACAAAGTTTGAACTTTGTCCAGCACCTGCTGCATTTTTCATCATTTATGACTGATGTTCTTTGTACTCTTAAAAGCTGAGCTTGCTCCTATCTAATGACCCTCAGACAAGCGCTTGTCATTGTGGCCCTCTGTCGTTCTGGTCTCCGTTGCCGTTTTGAGAGAACACCTGAGTCTAGCAAAGGGTAGCACATTTGACACAGGACCTCCCTCAGAACTTGAACTCCCTGCACTCGTCAGTATCCTACACAACCCCCCAGGGGCCTCGTCAAACAGAATCTATACTGACCCAAACCGCGATCTTTACGACTCCACCCCTTGTTGCCAAGATACCAATAAGTCTCTTCCCCCAGGGGTTCGAGAAAGCAACTCACAAACCTCTTTAAGTAAAGGGAGAGCAGCAAATAAGGCTTCTCGTACATACTGCCTACTGGATTCGTAGACACACCACGCAGTTTGGAGCCAATTACCACCCTGTCGTTCCACGTCCACATGGGTCCAGTTGAAAGGTCGCGACCTTTGACACCATTCTTTCGCAGAGGCAATATTGTAGCCTATGAGGCTCATCCGAGGCGCGATCATTGCTGGTTGAAAACTTTACCCAATACCCCGCCAGGATGACTTGAAATACAGTCAGCCTTGGCAATTTTTGCCAGCTTCTTTTGAAGCTTATTGTGTTGTTGAAGAACAGGTCTCGTCCCTTTAAATAGTACTTCCGTTATTTAACACAGCTGATTCAGATCATCGACCCTTTTGGATCGCACTGCATGAGGTGAACGTGGAACAAAAGGAAAGTGCACCAAATGTGCAGAGCAAGGAACGACGAGGATGGGATTCGAACCCACGCGTGCAGAGCACAACAGATTAGCAGTCCATCACCTTAACCACTCGGCCACCTCGTCACTTGTGCGAGTGCCTGACTGCTCTCTGGGCTCGGGTGGTTTTCATGAAGGACCTCTTAGCACTGTGATGTCGAAGCTCACCCTGGAAACCAAAGTATAGTTAATTTTTGTACATGTACACTGAGATATGCCTACAGTTGAACACGTAGAATTTCAAAGCATATTCCATTTGTTTGAGCTTTCGAATGCAGAAGGTTAAACACGTGCGCTCTAGAAAGTTTGAACTTTGTCCAGCACCTGCTGCATTTTTCATCATTTATGACTGATGTTCTTTGTACTCTTAAAAGCTGAGCTTGCTCCTATCTAATGACCCTCAGACAAGTGTTTGTCATTGTGGCCCTCTGTCGTTCTGGTCTCCGTTGCCGTTTTGAGAGAACACCTGAGTCTAGCAAAGGGTAGCACATTTGACACAGGA
Source organism: Carassius gibelio (assembly GCF_023724105.1). Taxonomy (NCBI): domain Eukaryota; kingdom Metazoa; phylum Chordata; class Actinopteri; order Cypriniformes; family Cyprinidae; genus Carassius; species Carassius gibelio. The sequence continues at coordinate 25,099,802 of NC_068384.1, read as the reverse complement.
CCTCCCTCAGAACTTGCACTCCCTGCACTCGTCAGTATCCTACCCAACCCCCCAGGGGCCTCGTCAAACAGAATCTATACTGACCCAAACCGCGAGCTTTACCACTCCACCCCTTTTTGCCAAGATACCAATAAGTCTCTTCCCCCAGGGCTTCGAGAAAGCAACTCACAAACCTCTTTAAGTAAAGGGAGAGCAGCAAATAAGGCTTCTCGTACATACTGCCTACTGGATTCGTAGACACACCACGCAGTTTGGAGCCAATTACCACCCTGTCGTTCCACGTCCACATGGGTCCAGTTGAAAGGTCGCGACCTTTGACATCATTCTTTCGCAGAGGCAATATTGTAGCCTATGAGGCTCATCCGAGGCGCGATCATTGCTGGTTGAAAACTTTACCCAATACCCCGCCAGGATGACTTGAAATACAGTCAGCCTTGGCAATTTTTGCCAGCTTCTTTTGAAGCTTATTGTGTTGTTGAAGAACAGGTCTCGTCCTTTTAAATAGTACTTCCTTTATTTAACACAGCTGATTCAGATCATCGACCCTTTTGGATCGCACTGCATGAGGTGAACGTGGAACAAAAGGAAAGTGCACCAAATGTGCAGAGCAGATGAACGAGCAGAGCAAGGAACGACGAGGATGGGATTCGAACCCACGCGTGCAGAGCACAATGGATTAGCAGTCCATCGCCTTAACCACTCGGCCACCTCGTCACTTGTGCGAGAGCCTGACTGCTCTGTGGGCTCGGGTGGTTTTCATGAAGGACCTCTTAGCACTGTGATGTCGAAGCTCACCCTGGAAACCAAAGTATAGTTAATTTTTGTACATGTACGCTGAGATATGCCTACAGTTGAACACGTAGAATTTCAAAGCATATTCCATTTGTTTGAGCTTTCGAATGCAGAAGGTTAAACACTTGCGCTCTACAAAGTTTGAACTTTGTCCAGCACCTGCTGCATTTTTCATCATTTATGACTGATGTTCTTTGTACTCTTAAAAGCTGAGCTTGCTCCTATCTAATGACCCTCAGACAAGCGCTTGTCATTGTGGCCCTCTGTCGTTCTGGTCTCCGTTGCCGTTTTGAGAGAACACCTGAGTCTAGCAAAGGGTAGCACATTTGACACAGGACCTCCCTCAGAACTTGCACTCCCTGCACTCGTCAGTATCCTACACAACCCCCCAGGGGCCTCGTCAAACAGAATCTATACTGACCCAAACCGCGATCTTTACGACTCCACCCCTTGTTGCCAAGATACCAATAAGTCTCTTCCCCCAGGGGTTCGAGAAAGCAACTCACAAACCTCTTTAAGTAAAGGGAGAGCAGCAAATAAGGCTTCTCGTACATACTGCCTACTGGATTCGTAGACACACCACGCAGTTTGGAGCCAATTACCACCCTGTCGTTCCACGTCCACATGGGTCCAGTTGAAAGGTCGCGACCTTTGACACCATTCTTTTGCAGAGGCAATATTGTAGCCTATGAGGCTCATCCGAGGCGCGATCATTGCTGGTTGAAAACTTTACCCAATACCCCGCCAGGATGACTTGAAATACAGTCAGCCTTGGCAATTTTTGCCAGCTTCTTTTGAAGCTTATTGTGTTGTTGAAGAACAGGTCTCGTCCCTTTAAATAGTACTTCCGTTATTTAACACAGCTGATTCAGATCATCGACCCTTTTGGATCGCACTGCATGAGGTGAACGTGGAACAAAAGGAAAGTGCACCAAATGTTCAGAGCAGTTGAACGAGCAGAGCAAGGAACGACGAGGATGGGATTCGAACCCACGCGTGCAGAGCACAATGGATTAGCAGTCCATCGCCTTAACCACTCGGCCACCTCGTCACTTGTGCGAGTGCCTGACTGCTCTCTGGGCTCGGGTGGTTTTCATGAAGGACCTTTTAGCACTGTGATGTCGAAGCTCACCCTGGAAACCAAAGTATAGTTAATTTTTGTACATGTACACTGAGATATGCCTACAGTTGAACACGTAGAATTTCAAAGCATATTCCATTTGTTTGAGCTTTCGAATGCAGAAGGTTAAACACGTGCGCTCTAGAAAGTTTGAACTTTGTCCAGCACCTGCTGCATTTTTCATCATTTATGACTGATGTTCTTTGTACTCTTAAAAGCTGAGCTTGCTCCTATCTAATGACCCTCAGACAAGCGCTTGTCATTGTGGCCCTCTGTCGTTCTGGTCTCCGTTGCCGTTTTGAGAGAACACCTGAGTCTAGCAAAGGGTAGCACATTTGACACAGGACCTCCCTCAGAACTTGCACTCCCTGCACTCGTCAGTATCCTACACAACCCCCCAGGGGCCTCGTCAAACAGAATCTATACTGACCCAAACCGCGATCTTTACGACTCCACCCCTTGTTGCCAAGATACCAATAAGTCTCTTCCCCCAGGGGTTCGAGAAAGCAACTCACAAACCTCTTTAAGTAAAGGGAGAGCAGCAAATAAGGCTTCTCGTACATACTGCCTACTGGATTCGTAGACACACCACGCAGTTTGGAGCCAATTACCACCCTGTCGTTCCACGTCCACATGGGTCCAGTTGAAAGGTCGCGACCTTTGACACTATTCTTTCGCAGAGGCAATATTGTAGCATATGAGGCTCATCCGAGGCGCGATCATTGCTGGTTGAAAACTTTACCCAATACCCCGCCAGGATGACTTGAAATACAGTCAGCCTTGGCAATTTTTGCCAGCTTCTTTTGAAGCTTATTGTGTTGTTGAAGAACAGGTCTCGTCCCTTTAAATAGTACTTCCGTTATTTAACACAGCTGATTCAGATCATCGACCCTTTTGGATCGCACTGCATGAGGTGAACGTGGAACAAAAGGAAAGTGCACCAAATGTGCAGAGCAGATGAACGAGCAGAGCAAGGAACGACGAGGATGGGATTCGAACCCACGCGTGCAGAGCACAACGGATTAGCAGTCCATCACCTTAACCACTCGGCCACCTCGTCACTTGTGCGAGTGCCTGACTGCTCTCTGGGCTCGGGTGGTTTTCATGAAGGACCTCTTAGCACTGTGATGTCGAAGCTCACCCTGGAAACCAAAGTATAGTTAATTTTTGTACATGTACACTGAGATATGCCTACAGTTGAACACGTAGAATTTCAAAGCATATTCCATTTGTTTGAGCTTTCGAATGCAGAAGGTTAAACACGTGCGCTCTAGAAAGTTTGAACTTTGTCCAGCACCTGCTGCATTTTTCATCATTTATGACTGATGTTCTTTGTACTCTTAAAAGCTGAGCTTGCTCCTATCTAATGACCCTCAGACAAGTGTTTGTCATTGTGGCCCTCTGTCGTTCTGGTCTCCGTTGCCGTTTTGAGAGAACACCTGAGTCTAGCAAAGGGTAGCACATTTGACACAGGACCTCCCTCAGAACTTGCACTCCCTGCACTCGTCAGTATCCTACCCAACCCCCCAGGGGCCTCGTCAAACAGAATCTATACTGACCCAAACCGCGAGCTTTACCACTCCACCCCTTTTTGCCAAGATACCAATAAGTCTCTTCCCCCAGGGCTTCGAGAAAGCAACTCACAAACCTCTTTAAGTAAAGGGAGAGCAGCAAATAAGGCTTCTCGTACATACTGCCTACTGGATTCGTAGACACACCACGCAGTTTGGAGCCAATTACCACCCTGTCGTTCCACGTCCACATGGGTCCAGTTGAAAGGTCGCGACCTTTGACATCATACTTTCGCAGAGGCAATATTGTAGCCTATGAGGCTCATCCGAGGCGCGATCATTGCTGGTTGAAAACTTTACCCAATACCCCGCCAGGATGACTTGAAATACAGTCAGCCTTGGCAATTTTTGCCAGCTTCTTTTGAAGCTTATTGTGTTGTTGAAGAACAGGTCTCGTCCCTTTAAATAGTACTTCCGTTATTTAACACAGCTGATTCAGATCATCGACCCTTTTGGATCGCACTGCATGAGGTGAACGTGGAACAAAAGGAAAGTGCACCAAATGTGCAGAGCAGATGAACGAGCAGAGCAAGGAACGACGAGGATGGGATTCGAACCCACGCGTGCAGAGCACAACGGATTAGCAGTCCATCACCTTAACCACTCGGCCACCTCGTCACTTGTGCGAGTGCCTGACTGCTCTCTGGGCTCGGGTGGTTTTCATGAAGGACCTCTTAGCACTGTGATGTCGAAGCTCACCCTGGAAACCAAAGTATAGTTAATTTTTGTACATGTACACTGAGATATGCCTACAGTTGAACACGTAGAATTTCAAAGCATATTCCATTTGTTTGAGCTTTCGAATGCAGAAGGTTAAACACGTGCGCTCTAGAAAGTTTGAACTTTGTCCAGCACCTGCTGCATTTTTCATCATTTATGACTGATGTTCTTTGTACTCTTAAAAGCTGAGCTTGCTCCTATCTAATGACCCTCAGACAAGTGTTTGTCATTGTGGCCCTCTGTCGTTCTGGTCTCCGTTGCCGTTTTGAGAGAACACCTGAGTCTAGCAAAGGGTAGCACATTTGACACAGGACCTCCCTCAGAACTTGCACTCCCTGCACTCGTCAGTATCCTACCCAACCCCCCAGGGGCCTCGTCAAACAGAATCTATACTGACCCAAACCGCGAGCTTTACCACTCCACCCCTTTTTGCCAAGATACCAATAAGTCTCTTCCCCCAGGGCTTCGAGAAAGCAACTCACAAACCTCTTTAAGTAAAGGGAGAGCAGCAAATAAGGCTTCTCGTACATACTGCCTACTGGATTCGTAGACACACCACGCAGTTTGGAGCCAATTACCACCCTGTCGTTCCACGTCCACATGGGTCCAGTTGAAAGGTCGCGACCTTTGACATCATACTTTCGCAGAGGCAATATTGTAGCCTATGAGGCTCATCCGAGGCGCGATCATTGCTGGTTGAAAACTTTACCCAATACCCCGCCAGGATGACTTGAAATACAGTCAGCCTTGGCAATTTTTGCCAGCTTCTTTTGAAGCTTATTGTGTTGTTGAAGAACAGGTCTCGTCCTTTTAAATAGTACTTCCTTTATTTAACACAGCTGATTCAGATCATCGACCCTTTTGGATCGCACTGCATGAGGTGAACGTGGAACAAAAGGAAAGTGCACCAAATGTTCAGAGCAGTTGAACGAGCAGAGCAAGGAACGACGAGGATGGGATTCGAACCCACGCGTGCAGAGCACAATGGATTAGCAGTCCATCGCCTTAACCACTCGGCCACCTCGTCACTTGTGCGAGTGCCTGACTGCTCTCTGGGCTCGGGTGGTTTTCATGAAGGACCTTTTAGCACTGTGATGTCGAAGCTCACCCTGGAAACCAAAGTATAGTTAATTTTTGTACATGTACACTGAGATATGCCTACAGTTGAACACGTAGAATTTCAAAGCATATTCCATTTGTTTGAGCTTTCGAATGCAGAAGGTTAAACACGTGCGCTCTAGAAAGTTTGAACTTTGTCCAGCACCTGCTGCATTTTTCATCATTTATGACTGATGTTCTTTGTACTCTTAAAAGCTGAGCTTGCTCCTATCTAATGACCCTCAGACAAGCGCTTGTCATTGTGGCCCTCTGTCGTTCTGGTCTCCGTTGCCGTTTTGAGAGAACACCTGAGTCTAGCAAAGGGTAGCACATTTGACACAGGACCTCCCTCAGAACTTGCACTCCCTGCACTCGTCAGTATCCTACACAACCCCCCAGGGGCCTCGTCAAACAGAATCTATACTGACCCAAACCGCGATCTTTACGACTCCACCCCTTGTTGCCAAGATACCAATAAGTCTCTTCCCCCAGGGGTTCGAGAAAGCAACTCACAAACCTCTTTAAGTAAAGGGAGAGCAGCAAATAAGGCTTCTCGTACATACTGCCTACTGGATTCGTAGACACACCACGCAGTTTGGAGCCAATTACCACCCTGTCGTTCCACGTCCACATGGGTCCAGTTGAAAGGTCGCGACCTTTGACACTATTCTTTCGCAGAGGCAATATTGTAGCATATGAGGCTCATCCGAGGCGCGATCATTGCTGGTTGAAAACTTTACCCAATACCCCGCCAGGATGACTTGAAATACAGTCAGCCTTGGCAATTTTTGCCAGCTTCTTTTGAAGCTTATTGTGTTGTTGAAGAACAGGTCTCGTCCCTTTAAATAGTACTTCCGTTATTTAACACAGCTGATTCAGATCATCGACCCTTTTGGATCGCACTGCATGAGGTGAACGTGGAACAAAAGGAAAGTGCACCAAATGTGCAGAGCAGATGAACGAGCAGAGCAAGGAACGACGAGGATGGGATTCGAACCCACGCGTGCAGAGCACAACGGATTAGCAGTCCATCACCTTAACCACTCGGCCACCTCGTCACTTGTGCGAGTGCCTGACTGCTCTCTGGGCTCGGGTGGTTTTCATGAAGGACCTCTTAGCACTGTGATGTCGAAGCTCACCCTGGAAACCAAAGTATAGTTAATTTTTGTACATGTACACTGAGATATGCCTACAGTTGAACACGTAGAATTTCAAAGCATATTCCATTTGTTTGAGCTTTCGAATGCAGAAGGTTAAACACGTGCGCTCTAGAAAGTTTGAACTTTGTCCAGCACCTGCTGCATTTTTCATCATTTATGACTGATGTTCTTTGTACTCTTAAAAGCTGAGCTTGCTCCTATCTAATGACCCTCAGACAAGTGTTTGTCATTGTGGCCCTCTGTCGTTCTGGTCTCCGTTGCCGTTTTGAGAGAACACCTGAGTCTAGCAAAGGGTAGCACATTTGACACAGGACCTCCCTCAGAACTTGCACTCCCTGCACTCGTCAGTATCCTACCCAACCCCCCAGGGGCCTCGTCAAACAGAATCTATACTGACCCAAACCGCGAGCTTTACCACTCCACCCCTTTTTGCCAAGATACCAATAAGTCTCTTCCCCCAGGGCTTCGAGAAAGCAACTCACAAACCTCTTTAAGTAAAGGGAGAGCAGCAAATAAGGCTTCTCGTACATACTGCCTACTGGATTCGTAGACACACCACGCAGTTTGGAGCCAATTACCACCCTGTCGTTCCACGTCCACATGGGTCCAGTTGAAAGGTCGCGACCTTTGACATCATACTTTCGCAGAGGCAATATTGTAGCCTATGAGGCTCATCCGAGGCGCGATCATTGCTGGTTGAAAACTTTACCCAATACCCCGCCAGGATGACTTGAAATACAGTCAGCCTTGGCAATTTTTGCCAGCTTCTTTTGAAGCTTATTGTGTTGTTGAAGAACAGGTCTCGTCCTTTTAAATAGTACTTCCTTTATTTAACACAGCTGATTCAGATCATCGACCCTTTTGGATCGCACTGCATGAGGTGAACGTGGAACAAAAGGAAAGTGCACCAAATGTGCAGAGCAGATGAACGAGTAGAGCAAGGAACGACGAGGATGGGATTCGAACCCACGCGTGCAGAGCACAATGGATTAGCAGTCCATCGCCTTAACCACTCGGCCACCTCCTCACTTGTGCAAGTGCCTGACTGCTCTCTGGGCTCGGGTGGTTTTCATGAAGGACCTCTTAGCACTGTGATGTCGAAGCTCACCCTGGAAACCAAAGTATAGTTAATTTTTGTACATGTACGCTGAGATATGCCTACAGTTGAACACGTAGAATTTCAAAGCATATTCCATTTGTTTGAGCTTTCGAATGCAGAAGGTTAAACACTTGCGCTCTAGAAAGTTTGAACTTTGTCCAGCACCTGCTGCATTTTTCATCATTTATGACTGATGTTCTTTGTACTCTTAAAAAGCTGAGCTTGCTCCTATCTCATGACCCTCAGACAAGTGTTTGTCATTGTGGCCCTCTGTCGTTCTGGTCTCCGTTGCCGTTTTGAGAGAACACCTGAGTCTAGCAAAGGGTAGCACATTTGACACAGGACCTCCCTCAGAACTTGCACTCCCTGCACTCGTCAGTATCCTACCCAACCCCCCAGGGGCCTCGTAAAACAGAATCTATACTGACCCAAACCGCGAGCTTTACCACTCCACCCCTTTTTGCCAAGATACCAATAAGTCTCTTCCCCCAGGGCTTCGAGAAAGCAACTCACAAACCTCTTTAAGTAAAGGGAGAGCAGCAAATAAGGCTTCTCGTACATACTGCCTACTGGATTCGTAGACACACCACGCAGTTTGGAGCCAATTACCACCCTGTCGTTCCACGTCCACATGGGTCCAGTTGAAAGGTCGCGACCTTTGACATCATTCTTTCGCAGAGGCAATATTGTAGCCTATGAGGCTCATCCGAGGCGCGATCATTGCTGGTTGAAAACTTTACCCAATACCCCGCCAGGATGACTTGAAATACAGTCAGCCTTGGCAATTTTTGCCAGCTTCTTTTGAAGCTTATTGTGTTGTTGAAGAACAGGTCTCGTCCCTTTAAATAGTACTTCCGTTATTTAACACAGCTGATTCAGATCATCGACCCTTTTGGATCGCACTGCATGAGGTGAACGTGGAACAAAAGGAAAGTGCACCAAATGTTCAGAGCAGTTGAACGAGCAGAGCAAGGAACGACGAGGATGGGATTCGAACCCACGCGTGCAGAGCACAATGGATTAGCAGTCCATCGCCTTAACCACTCGGCCACCTCGTCACTTGTGCGAGTGCCTGACTGCTCTCTGGGCTCGGGTGGTTTTCATGAAGGACCTCTTAGCACTGTGATGTCGAAGCTCACCCTGGAAACCAAAGTATAGTTAATTTTTGTACATGTACGCTGAGATATGCCTACAGTTGAACACGTAGAATTTCAAAGCATATTCCATTTGTTTGAGCTTTCGAATGCAGAAGGTTAAACACGTGCGCTCTAGAAAGTTTGAACTTTGTCCAGCACCTGCTGCATTTTTCATCATTTATGACTGATGTTCTTTGTACTCTTAAAAGCTGAGCTTGCTCCTATCTAATGACCCTCAGACAAGCGTTTGTCATTGTGGCCCTCTGTCGTTCTGGTCTCCGTTGCCGTTTTGAGAGAACACCTGTGTCTAGCAAAGGGTAGCACATTTGACACAGGACCTCCCTCAGAACTTGCACTCCCTGCACTCGTCAGTATCCTACCCAACCCCCCAGGGGCCTCGTCAAACAGAATCTATACTGACCCAAACCGCGAGCTTTACCACTCCACCCCTTTTTGCCAAGATACCAATAAGTCTCTTCCCCCAGGGCTTCGAGAAAGCAACTCACAAACCTCTTTAAGTAAAGGGAGAGCAGCAAATAAGGCTTCTCGTACATACTGCCTACTGGATTCGTAGACACACCACGCAGTTTGGAGCCAATTACCACCCTGTCGTTCCACGTCCACATGGGTCCAGTTGAAAGGTCGCGACCTTTGACATCATTCTTTTGCAGAGGCAATATTGTAGCCTATGAGGCTCATCCGATGCGCGATCATTGCTGGTTGAAAACTTTACCCAATACCCCGCCAGGATGACTTGAAATACAGTCAGCCTTGGCAATTTTTGCCAGCTTCTTTTGAAGCTTATTGTGTTGTTGAAGAACAGGTCTCGTCCCTTTAAATAGTACTTCCGTTATTTAACACAGCTGATTCAGATCATCGACCCTTTTGGATCGCACTGCATGAGGTGAACGTGGAACAAAAGGAAAGTGCACCAAATGTTCAGAGCAGTTGAACGAGCAGAGCAAGAAACGACGAGGATGGGATTCGAACCCACGCGTGCAGAGCACAATGGATTAGCAGTCCATCGCCTTAACCACTCGGCCACCTCGTCACTTGTGCGAGTGCCTGACTGCTCTCTGGGCTCGGGTGGTTTTCATGAAGGACCTCTTAGCACTGTGATGTCGAAGCTCACCCTGGAAACCAAAGTATAGTTAATTTTTGTACATGTACACTGAGATATGCCTACAGTTGAACACGTAGAATTTCAAAGCATATTCCATTTGTTTGAGCTTTCGAATGCAGAAGGTTAAACACGTGCGCTCTAGAAAGTTTGAACTTTGTCCAGCACCTGCTGCATTTTTCATCATTTATGACTGATGTTCTTTGTACTCTTAAAAGCTGAGCTTGCTCCTATCTAATGACCCTCAGACAAGCGTTTGTCATTGTGGCCCTCTGTCGTTCTGGTCTCCGTTGCCGTTTTGAGAGAACACCTGTGTCTAGCAAAGGGTAGCACATTTGACACAGGACCTCCCTCAGAACTTGCACTCCCTGCACTCGTCAGTATCCTACCCAACCCCCCAGGGGCCTCGTCAAACAGAATCTATACTGACCCAAACCGCGAGCTTTACCACTCCACCCCTTTTTGCCAAGATACCAATAAGTCTCTTCCCCCAGGGCTTCGAGAAAGCAACTCACAAACCTCTTTAAGTAAAGGGAGAGCAGCAAATAAGGCTTCTCGTACATACTGCCTACTGGATTCGTAGACACACCACGCAGTTTGGAGCCAATTACCACCCTGTCGTTCCACGTCCACATGGGTCCAGTTGAAAGGTCGCGACCTTTGACATCATTCTTTTGCAGAGGCAATATTGTAGCCTATGAGGCTCATCCGAGGCGCGATCATTGCTGGTTGAAAACTTTACCCAATACCCCGCCAGGATGACTTGAAATACAGTCAGCCTTGGCAATTTTTGCCAGCTTCTTCTGAAGCTTATTGTGTTGTTGAAGAACAGGTCTCGTCCTTTTAAATAGTACTTCCTTTATTTAACACAGCTGATTCAGATCATCGACCCTTTTGGATCGCACTGCATGAGGTGAACGTGGAACAAAAGGAAAGTGCACCAAATGTGCAGAGCAGATGAACGAGCAGAGCAAGGAACGACGAGGATGGGATTCGAACCCACGCGTGCAGAGCACAATGGATTAGCAGTCCATCGCCTTAACCACTCGGCCACCTCGTCACTTGTGCGAGTGCCTGACTGCTCTCTGGGCTCGGGTGGTTTTCATGAAGGACCTCTTAGCACTGTGATGTCGAAGCTCACCCTGGAAACCAAAGTATAGTTAATTTTTGTACATGTACGCTGAGATATGCCTACAGTTGAACACGTAGAATTTCAAAGCATATTCCATTTGTTTGAGCTTTCGAATGCAGAAGGTTAAACACGTGCGCTCTAGAAAGTTTGAACTTTGTCCAGCACCTGCTGCATTTTTCATCATTTATGACTGATGTTCTTTGTACTCTTAAAAGCTGAGCTTGCTCCTATCTAATGACCCTCAGACAAGTGTTTGTCATTGTGGCCCTCTGTCGTTCTGGTCTCCGTTGCCGTTTTGAGAGAACACCTGAGTCTAGCAAAGGGTAGCACATTTGACACAGGACCTCCCTCAGAACTTGCACTCCCTGCACTCGTCAGTATCCTACCCAACCCCCCAGGGGCCTCGTCAAACAGAATCTATACTGACCCAAACCGCGAGCTTTACCACTCCACCCCTTTTTGCCAAGATACCAATAAGTCTCTTCCCCCAGGGCTTCGAGAAAGCAACTCACAAACCTCTTTAAGTAAAGGGAGAGCAGCAAATAAGGCTTCTCGTACATACTGCCTACTGGATTCGTAGACACACCACGCAGTTTGGAGCCAATTACCACCCTGTCGTTCCACGTCCACATGGGTCCAGTTGAAAGGTCGCGACCTTTGACATCATTCTTTCGCAGAGGCAATATTGTAGCCTATGAGGCTCATCCGAGGCGCGATCATTGCTGGTTGAAAACTTTACCCAATACCCCGCCAGGATGACTTGAAATACAGTCAGCCTTGGCAATTTTTGCCAGCTTCTTTTGAAGCTTATTGTGTTGTTGAAGAACAGGTCTCGTCCTTTTAAATAGTACTTCCTTTATTTAACACAGCTGATTCAGATCATCGACCCTTTTGGATCGCACTGCATGAGGTGAACGTGGAACAAAAGGAAAGTGCACCAAATGTGCAGAGCAGATGAACGAGCAGAGCAAGGAACGACGAGGATGGGATTCGAACCCACGCGTGCAGAGCACAATGGATTAGCAGTCCATCGCCTTAACCACTCGGCCACCTCGTCACTTGTGCGAGTGCCTGACTGCTCTCTGGGCTCGGGTGGTTTTCATGAAGGACCTCTTAGCACTGTGATGTCGAAGCTCACCCTGGAAACCAAAGTATAGTTAATTTTTGTACATGTACACTGAGATATGCCTACAGTTGAACACGTAGAATTTCAAAGCATATTCCATTTGTTTGAGCTTTCGAATGCAGAAGGTTAAACACGTGCGCTCTAGAAAGTTTGAACTTTGTCCAGCACCTGCTGCATTTTTCATCATTTATGACTGATGTTCTTTGTACTCTTAAAAGCTGAGCTTGCTCCTATCTAATGACCCTCAGACAAGCGCTTGTCATTGTGGCCCTCTGTCGTTCTGGTCTCCGTTGCCGTTTTGAGAGAACACCTGAGTCTAGCAAAGGGTAGCACATTTGACACAGGACCTCCCTCAGAACTTGCACTCCCTGCACTCGTCAGTATCCTACACAACCCCCCAGGGGCCTCGTCAAACAGAATCTATACTGACCCAAACCGCGATCTTTACGACTCCACCCCTTGTTGCCAAGATACCAATAAGTCTCTTCCCCCAGGGGTTCGAGAAAGCAACTCACAAACCTCTTTAAGTAAAGGGAGAGCAGCAAATAAGGCTTCTCGTACATACTGCCTACTGGATTCGTAGACACACCACGCAGTTTGGAGCCAATTACCACCCTGTCGTTCCACGTCCACATGGGTCCAGTTGAAAGGTCGCGACCTTTGACACTATTCTTTCGCAGAGGCAATATTGTAGCCTATGAGGCTCATCCGAGGCGCGATCATTGCTGGTTGAAAACTTTACCCAATACCCCGCCAGGATGACTTGAAATACAGTCAGCCTTGGCAATTTTTGCCAGCTTCTTTTGAAGCTTATTGTGTTGTTGAAGAACAGGTCTCGTCCCTTTAAATAGTACTTCTGTTATTTAACACAGCTGATTCAGATCATCGACCCTTTTGGATCGCACTGCATGAGGTGAACGTGGAACAAAAGGAAAGTGCACCAAATGTGCAGAGCAGATGAACGAGCAGAGCAAGGAACGACGAGGATGGGATTCGAACCCACGCGTGCAGAGCACAACAGATTAGCAGTCCATCACCTTAACCACTCGGCCACCTCGTCACTTGTGCGAGTGCCTGACTGCTCTCTGGGCTCGGGTGGTTTTCATGAAGGACCTCTTAGCACTGTGATGTCGAAGCTCACCCTGGAAACCAAAGTATAGTTAATTTTTGTACATGTACACTGAGATATGCCTACAGTTGAACACGTAGAATTTCAAAGCATATTCCATTTGTTTGAGCTTTCGAATGCAGAAGGTTAAACACGTGCGCTCTAGAAAGTTTGAACTTTGTCCAGCACCTGCTGCATTTTTCATCATTTATGACTGATGTTCTTTGTACTCTTAAAAGCTGAGCTTGCTCCTATCTAATGACCCTCAGACAAGTGTTTGTCATTGTGGCCCTCTGTCGTTCTGGTCTCCGTTGCCGTTTTGAGAGAACACCTGAGTCTAGCAAAGGGTAGCACATTTGACACAGGACCTCCCTCAGAACTTGCACTCCCTGCACTCGTCAGTATCCTACCCAACCCCCCAGGGGCCTCGTCAAACAGAATCTATACTGACCCAAACCGCGAGCTTTACCACTCCACCCCTTTTTGCCAAGATACCAATAAGTCTCTTCCCCCAGGGCTTCGAGAAAGCAACTCACAAACCTCTTTAAGTAAAGGGAGAGCAGCAAATAAGGCTTCTCGTACATACTGCCTACTGGATTCGTAGACACACCACGCAGTTTGGAGCCAATTACCACCCTGTCGTTCCACGTCCACATGGGTCCAGTTGAAAGGTCGCGACCTTTGACATCATTCTTTCGCAGAGGCAATATTGTAGCCTATGAGGCTCATCCGAGGCGCGATCATTGCTGGTTGAAAACTTTACCCAATACCCCGCCAGGATGACTTGAAATACAGTCAGCCTTGGCAATTTTTGCCAGCTTCTTTTGAAGCTTATTGTGTTGTTGAAGAACAGGTCTCGTCCTTTTAAATAGTACTTCCTTTATTTAACACAGCTGATTCAGATCATCGACCCTTTTGGATCGCACTGCATGAGGTGAACGTGGAACAAAAGGAAAGTGCACCAAATGTGCAGAGCAGATGAACGAGCAGAGCAAGGAACGACGAGGATGGGATTCGAACCCACGCGTGCAGAGCACAATGGATTAGCAGTCCATCGCCTTAACCACTCGGCCACCTCGTCACTTGTGCGAGAGCCTGACTGCTCTGTGGGCTCGGGTGGTTTTCATGAAGGACCTCTTAGCACTGTGATGTCGAAGCTCACCCTGGAAACCAAAGTATAGTTAATTTTTGTACATGTACGCTGAGATATGCCTACAGTTGAACACGTAGAATTTCAAAGCATATTCCATTTGTTTGAGCTTTCGAATGCAGAAGGTTAAACACTTGCGCTCTACAAAGTTTGAACTTTGTCCAGCACCTGCTGCATTTTTCATCATTTATGACTGATGTTCTTTGTACTCTTAAAAGCTGAGCTTGCTCCTATCTAATGACCCTCAGACAAGCGCTTGTCATTGTGGCCCTCTGTCGTTCTGGTCTCCGTTGCCGTTTTGAGAGAACACCTGAGTCTAGCAAAGGGTAGCACATTTGACACAGGACCTCCCTCAGAACTTGCACTCCCTGCACTCGTCAGTATCCTACACAACCCCCCAGGGGCCTCGTCAAACAGAATCTATACTGACCCAAACCGCGATCTTTACGACTCCACCCCTTGTTGCCAAGATACCAATAAGTCTCTTCCCCCAGGGGTTCGAGAAAGCAACTCACAAACCTCTTTAAGTAAAGGGAGAGCAGCAAATAAGGCTTCTCGTACATACTGCCTACTGGATTCGTAGACACACCACGCAGTTTGGAGCCAATTACCACCCTGTCGTTCCACGTCCACATGGGTCCAGTTGAAAGGTCGCGACCTTTGACACCATTCTTTTGCAGAGGCAATATTGTAGCCTATGAGGCTCATCCGAGGCGCGATCATTGCTGGTTGAAAACTTTACCCAATACCCCGCCAGGATGACTTGAAATACAGTCAGCCTTGGCAATTTTTGCCAGCTTCTTTTGAAGCTTATTGTGTTGTTGAAGAACAGGTCTCGTCCCTTTAAATAGTACTTCCGTTATTTAACACAGCTGATTCAGATCATCGACCCTTTTGGATCGCACTGCATGAGGTGAACGTGGAACAAAAGGAAAGTGCACCAAATGTTCAGAGCAGTTGAACGAGCAGAGCAAGGAACGACGAGGATGGGATTCGAACCCACGCGTGCAGAGCACAATGGATTAGCAGTCCATCGCCTTAACCACTCGGCCACCTCGTCAATTGTGCGAGTGCCTGACTGCTCTCTGGGCTCGGGTGGTTTTCATGAAGGACCTCTTAGCACTGTGATGTCGAAGCTCACCCTGGAAACCAAAGTATAGTTAATTTTTGTACATGTACACTGAGATATGCCTACAGTTGAACACGTAGAATTTCAAAGCATATTCCATTTGTTTGAGCTTTCGAATGCAGAAGGTTAAACACGTGCGCTCTAGAAAGTTTGAACTTTGTCCAGCACCTGCTGCATTTTTCATCATTTATGACTGATGTTCTTTGTACTCTTAAAAGCTGAGCTTGCTCCTATCTAATGACCCTCAGACAAGTGTTTGTCATTGTGGCCCTCTGTCGTTCTGGTCTCCGTTGCCGTTTTGAGAGAACACCTGAGTCTAGCAAAGGGTAGCACATTTGACACAGGACCTCCCTCAGAACTTGCACTCCCTGCACTCGTCAGTATCCTACCCAACCCCCCAGGGGCCTCGTCAAACAGAATCTATACTGACCCAAACCGCGAGCTTTACCACTCCACCCCTTTTTGCCAAGATACCAATAAGTCTCTTCCCCCAGGGCTTCGAGAAAGCAACTCACAAACCTCTTTAAGTAAAGGGAGAGCAGCAAATAAGGCTTCTCGTACATACTGCCTACTGGATTCGTAGACACACCACGCAGTTTGGAGCCAATTACCACCCTGTCGTTCCACGTCCACATGGGTCCAGTTGAAAGGTCGCGACCTTTGACATCATTCTTTCGCAGAGGCAATATTGTAGCCTATGAGGCTCATCCGAGGCGCGATCATTGCTGGTTGAAAACTTTACCCAATACCCCGCCAGGATGACTTGAAATACAGTCAGCCTTGGCAATTTTTGCCAGCTTCTTTTGAAGCTTATTGTGTTGTTGAAGAACAGGTCTCGTCCTTTTAAATAGTACTTCCTTTATTTAACACAGCTGATTCAGATCATCGACCCTTTTGGATCGCACTGCATGAGGTGAACGTGGAACAAAAGGAAAGTGCACCAAATGTGCAGAGCAGATGAACGAGTAGAGCAAGGAACGACGAGGATGGGATTCGAACCCACGCGTGCAGAGCACAATGGATTAGCAGTCCATCGCCTTAACCACTCGGCCACCTCGTCACTTGTGCAAGTGCCTGACTGCTCTCTGGGCTCGGGTGGTTTTCATGAAGGACCTCTTAGCACTGTGATGTCGAAGCTCACCCTGGAAACCAAAGTATAGTTAATTTTTGTACATGTACGCTGAGATATGCCTACAGTTGAACACGTAGAATTTCAAAGCATATTCCATTTGTTTGAGCTTTCGAATGCAGAAGGTTAAACACTTGCGCTCTAGAAAGTTTGAACTTTGTCCAGCACCTGCTGCATTTTTCATCATTTATGACTGATGTTCTTTGTACTCTTAAAAAGCTGAGCTTGCTCCTATCTCATGACCCTCAGACAAGTGTTTGTCATTGTGGCCCTCTGTCGTTCTGGTCTCCGTTGCCGTTTTGAGAGAACACCTGAGTCTAGCAAAGGGTAGCACATTTGACACAGGACCTCCCTCAGAACTTGCACTCCCTGCACTCGTCAGTATCCTACCCAACCCCCCAGGGGCCTCGTAAAACAGAATCTATACTGACCCAAACCGCGAGCTTTACCACTCCACCCCTTTTTGCCAAGATACCAATAAGTCTCTTCCCCCAGGGCTTCGAGAAAGCACCTCACAAACCTCTTTAAGTAAAGGGAGAGCAGCAAATAAGGCTTCTCGTACATACTGCCTACTGGATTCGTAGACACACCACGCAGTTTGGAGCCAATTACCACCCTGTCGTTCCACGTCCACATGGGTCCAGTTGAAAGGTCGCGACCTTTGACACTATTCTTTCGCAGAGGCAATATTGTAGCCTATGAGGCTCATCCGAGGCGCGATCATTGCTGGTTGAAAACTTTACCCAATACCCCGCCAGGATGACTTGAAATACAGTCAGCCTTGGCAATTTTTGCCAGCTTCTTTTGAAGCTTATTGTGTTGTTGAAGAACAGGTCTCGTCCCTTTAAATAGTACTTCCGTTATTTAACACAGCTGATTCAGATCATCGACCCTTTTGGATCGCACTGCATGAGGTGAACGTGGAACAAAAGGAAAGTGCACCAAATGTGCAGAGCAGATGAACGAGCAGAGCAAGGAACGACGAGGATGGGATTCGAACCCACGCGTGCAGAGCACAACGGATTAGCAGTCCATCACCTTAACCACTCGGCCACCTCGTCACTTGTGCGAGTGCCTGACTGCTCTCTGGGCTCGGGTGGGTTTCATGAAGGACCTCTTAGCACTGTGATGTCGAAGCTCACCCTGGAAACCAAAGTATAGTTAATTTTTGTACATGTACACTGAGATATGCCTACAGTTGAACACGTAGAATTTCAAAGCATATTCCATTTGTTTGAGCTTTCGAATGCAGAAGGTTAAACACGTGCGCTCTAGAAAGTTTGAACTTTGTCCAGCACCTGCTGCATTTTTCATCATTTATGACTGATGTTCTTTGTACTCTTAAAAGCTGAGCTTGCTCCTATCTAATGACCCTCAGACAAGTGTTTGTCATTGTGGCCCTCTGTCGTTCTGGTCTCCGTTGCCGTTTTGAGAGAACACCTGAGTCTAGCAAAGGGTAGCACATTTGACACAGGACCTCCCTCAGAACTTGCACTCCCTGCACTCGTCAGTATCCTACCCAACCCCCCAGGGGCCTCGTCAAACAGAATCTATACTGACCCAAACCGCGAGCTTTACCACTCCACCCCTTTTTGCCAAGATACCAATAAGTCTCTTCCCCCAGGGCTTCGAGAAAGCAACTCACAAACCTCTTTAAGTAAAGGGAGAGCAGCAAATAAGGCTTCTCGTACATACTGCCTACTGGATTCGTAGACACACCACGCAGTTTGGAGCCAATTACCACCCTGTCGTTCCACGTCCACATGGGTCCAGTTGAAAGGTCGCGACCTTTGACATCATTCTTTCGCAGAGGCAATATTGTAGCCTATGAGGCTCATCCGAGGCGCGATCATTGCTGGTTGAAAACTTTACCCAATACCCCGCCAGGATGACTTGAAATACAGTCAGCCTTGGCAATTTTTGCCAGCTTCTTTTGAAGCTTATTGTGTTGTTGAAGAACAGGTCTCGTCCTTTTAAATAGTACTTCCTTTATTTAACACAGCTGATTCAGATCATCGACCCTTTTGGATCGCACTGCATGAGGTGAACGTGGAACAAAAGGAAAGTGCACCAAATGTGCAGAGCAGATGAACGAGTAGAGCAAGGAACGACGAGGATGGGATTCGAACCCACGCGTGCAGAGCACAATGGATTAGCAGTCCATCGCCTTAACCACTCGGCCACCTCGTCACTTGTGCAAGTGCCTGACTGCTCTCTGGGCTCGGGTGGTTTTCATGAAGGACCTCTTAGCACTGTGATGTCGAAGCTCACCCTGGAAACCAAAGTATAGTTAATTTTTGTACATGTACGCTGAGATATGCCTACAGTTGAACACGTAGAATTTCAAAGCATATTCCATTTGTTTGAGCTTTCGAATGCAGAAGGTTAAACACTTGCGCTCTAGAAAGTTTGAACTTTGTCCAGCACCTGCTGCATTTTTCATCATTTATGACTGATGTTCTTTGTACTCTTAAAAAGCTGAGCTTGCTCCTATCTCATGACCCTCAGACAAGTGTTTGTCATTGTGGCCCTCTGTCGTTCTGGTCTCCGTTGCCGTTTTGAGAGAACACCTGAGTCTAGCAAAGGGTAGCACATTTGACACAGGACCTCCCTCAGAACTTGCACTCCCTGCACTCGTCAGTATCCTACCCAACCCCCCAGGGGCCTCGTAAAACAGAATCTATACTGACCCAAACCGCGAGCTTTACCACTCCACCCCTTTTTGCCAAGATACCAATAAGTCTCTTCCCCCAGGGCTTCGAGAAAGCAACTCACAAACCTCTTTAAGTAAAGGGAGAGCAGCAAATAAGGCTTCTCGTACATACTGCCTACTGGATTCGTAGACACACCACGCAGTTTGGAGCCAATTACCACCCTGTCGTTCCACGTCCACATGGGTCCAGTTGAAAGGTCGCGACCTTTGACATCATTCTTTCGCAGAGGCAATATTGTAGCCTATGAGGCTCATCCGAGGCGCGATCATTGCTGGTTGAAAACTTTACCCAATACCCCGCCAGGATGACTTGAAATACAGTCAGCCTTGGCAATTTTTGCCAGCTTCTTTTGAAGCTTATTGTGTTGTTGAAGAACAGGTCTCGTCCCTTTAAATAGTACTTCCGTTATTTAACACAGCTGATTCAGATCATCGACCCTTTTGGATCGCACTGCATGAGGTGAACGTGGAACAAAAGGAAAGTGCACCAAATGTTCAGAGCAGTTGAACGAGCAGAGCAAGGAACGACGAGGATGGGATTCGAACCCACGCGTGCAGAGCACAATGGATTAGCAGTCCATCGCCTTAACCACTCGGCCACCTCGTCACTTGTGCGAGTGCATGACTGCTCTCTGGGCTCGGGTGGTTTTCATGAAGGACCTCTTAGCACTGTGATGTCGAAGCTCACCCTGGAAACCAAAGTATAGTTAATTTTTGTACATGTACACTGAGATATGCCTACAGTTGAACACGTAGAATTTCAAAGCATATTCCATTTGTTTGAGCTTTCGAATGCAGAAGGTTAAACACGTGCGCTCTAGAAAGTTTGAACTTTGTCCAGCACCTGCTGCATTTTTCATCATTTATGACTGATGTTCTTTGTACTCTTAAAAGCTGAGCTTGCTCCTATCTAATGACCCTCAGACAAGCGTTTGTCATTGTGGCCCTCTGTCGTTCTGGTCTCCGTTGCCGTTTTGAGAGAACACCTGTGTCTAGCAAAGGGTAGCACATTTGACACAGGACCTCCCTCAGAACTTGCACTCCCTGCACTCGTCAGTATCCTACCCAACCCCCCAGGGGCCTCGTCAAACAGAATCTATACTGACCCAAACCGCGAGCTTTACCACTCCACCCCTTTTTGCCAAGATACCAATAAGTCTCTTCCCCCAGGGCTTCGAGAAAGCAACTCACAAACCTCTTTAAGTAAAGGGAGAGCAGCAAATAAGGCTTCTCGTACATACTGCCTACTGGATTCGTAGACACACCACGCAGTTTGGAGCCAATTACCACCCTGTCGTTCCACGTCCACATGGGTCCAGTTGAAAGGTCGCGACCTTTGACATCATTCTTTTGCAGAGGCAATATTGTAGCCTATGAGGCTCATCCGAGGCGCGATCATTGCTGGTTGAAAACTTTACCCAATACCCCGCCAGGATGACTTGAAATACAGTCAGCCTTGGCAATTTTTGCCAGCTTCTTTTGAAGCTTATTGTGTTGTTGAAGAACAGGTCTCGTCCCTTTAAATAGTACTTCCGTTATTTAACACAGCTGATTCAGATCATCGACCCTTTTGGATCGCACTGCATGAGGTGAACGTGGAACAAAAGGAAAGTGCACCAAATGTTCAGAGCAGTTGAACGAGCAGAGCAAGGAACGACGAGGATGGGATTCGAACCCACGCGTGCAGAGCACAATGGATTAGCAGTCCATCGCCTTAACCACTCGGCCACCTCGTCACTTGTGCGAGTGCCTGACTGCTCTCTGGGGTCGGGTGGTTTTCATGAAGGACCTCTTAGCACTGTGATGTCGAAGCTCACCCTGGAAACCAAAGTATAGTTAATTTTTGTACATGTACACTGAGATATGCCTACAGTTGAACACGTAGAATTTCAAAGCATATTCCATTTGTTTGAGCTTTCGAATGCAGAAGGTTAAACACGTGCGCTCTAGAAAGTTTGAACTTTGTCCAGCACCTGCTGCATTTTTCATCATTTATGACTGATGTTCTTTGTACTCTTAAAAGCTGAGCTTGCTCCTATCTAATGACCCTCAGACAAGCGTTTGTCATTGTGGCCCTCTGTCGTTCTGGTCTCCGTTGCCGTTTTGAGAGAACACCTGTGTCTAGCAAAGGGTAGCACATTTGACACAGGACCTCCCTCAGAACTTGCACTCCCTGCACTCGTCAGTATCCTACCCAACCCCCCAGGGGCCTCGTCAAACAGAATCTATACTGACCCAAACCGCGAGCTTTACCACTCCGCCCCTTTTTGCCAAGATACCAATAAGTCTCTTCCCCCAGGGCTTCGAGAAAGCAACTCACAAACCTCTTTAAGTAAAGGGAGAGCAGCAAATAAGGCTTCTCGTACATACTGCCTACTGGATTCGTAGACACACCACGCAGTTTGGAGCCAATTACCACCCTGTCGTTCCACGTCCACATGGGTCCAGTTGAAAGGTCGCGACCTTTGACATCATTCTTTTGCAGAGGCAATATTGTAGCCTATGAGGCTCATCCGAGGCGCGATCATTGCTGGTTGAAAACTTTACCCAATACCCCGCCAGGATGACTTGAAATACAGTCAGCCTTGGCAATTTTTGCCAGCTTCTTCTGAAGCTTATTGTGTTGTTGAAGAACAGGTCTCGTCCTTTTAAATAGTACTTCCTTTATTTAACACAGCTGATTCAGATCATCGACCCTTTTGGATCGCACTGCATGAGGTGAACGTGGAACAAAAGGAAAGTGCACCAAATGTGCAGAGCAGATGAACGAGCAGAGCAAGGAACGACGAGGATGGGATTCGAACCCACGCGTGCAGAGCACAATGGATTAGCAGTCCATCGCCTTAACCACTCGGCCACCTCGTCACTTGTGCGAGTGCCTGACTGCTCTCTGGGCTCGGGTGGTTTTCATGAAGGACCTCTTAGCACTGTGATGTCGAAGCTCACCCTGGAAACCAAAGTATAGTTAATTTTTGTACATGTACGCTGAGATATGCCTACAGTTGAACACGTAGAATTTCAAAGCATATTCCATTTGTTTGAGCTTTCGAATGCAGAAAGTTAAACACTTGCGCTCTACAAAGTATGAACTTTGTCCAGCACCTGCTGCATTTTTCATCATTTATGACTGATGTTCTTTGTACTCTTAAAAGCTGAGCTTGCTCCTATCTCATGACCCTCAGACAAGTGCTTGTCATTGTGGCCCTCTGTCGTTCTGGTCTCCGTTGCCGTTTTGAGAGAACACCTGAGTCTAGCAAAGGGTAGCACATTTGACACAGGACCTCCCTCAGAACTTGCACTCCCTGCACTCGTCAGTATCCTACCCAACCCCCCAGGGGCCTCGTCAAACAGAATCTATACTGACCCAAACCACCAGCTTTACCACTCCACCCCTTTTTGCCAAGATACCAATAAGTCTCTTCCCCCAGGGCTTCGAGAAAGCAACTCACAAACCTCTTTAAGTAAAGGGAGAGCAGCAAATAAGGCTTCTCGTACATACTGCCTACTGGATTCGTAGACACACCACGCAGTTTGGAGCCAATTACCACCCTGTCGTTCCATGTCCACATGGGTCCAGTTGAAAGGTCGCGACCTTTGACATCATTCTTTCGCAGAGGCAATATTGTAGCCTATGAGGCTCATCCGAGGCGCGATCATTGCTGGTTGAAAACTTTACCCAATACCCCGCCAGGATGACTTGAAATACAGTCAGCCTTGGCAATTTTTGCCAGCTTCTTTTGAAGCTTATTGTGTTGTTGAAGAACAGGTCTCGTCCCTTTAAATAGTACTTCCGTTATTTAACACAGCTGATTCAGATCATCGACCCTTTTGGATCGCACTGCATGAGGTGAACGTGGAACAAAAGGAAAGTGCACCAAATGTTCAGAGCAGTTGAACGAGCAGAGCAAGGAACGACGAGGATGGGATTCGAACCCACGCGTGCAGAGCACAATGGATTAGCAGTCCATCGCCTTAACCACTCGGCCACCTCGTCACTTGTGCGAGTGCCTGACTGCTCTCTGGGCTCGGGTGGTTTTCATGAAGGACCTCTTAGCACTGTGATGTCGAAGCTCACCCTGGAAACCAAAGTATAGTTAATTTTTGTACATGTACGCTGAGATATGCCTACAGTTGAACACGTAGAATTTCAAAGCATATTCCATTTGTTTGAGCTTTCGAATGCAGAAGGTTAAACACGTGCGCTCTAGAAAGTTTGAACTTTGTCCAGCACCTGCTGCATTTTTCATCATTTATGACTGATGTTCTTTGTACTCTTAAAAGCTGAGCTTGCTCCTATCTAATGACCCTCAGACAAGCGTTTGTCATTGTGGCCCTCTGTCGTTCTGGTCTCCGTTGCCGTTTTGAGAGAACACCTGTGTCTAGCAAAGGGTAGCACATTTGACACAGGACCTCCCTCAGAACTTGCACTCCCTGCACTCGTCAGTATCCTACCCAACCCCCCAGGGGCCTCGTCAAACAGAATCTATACTGACCCAAACCGCGAGCTTTACCACTCCACCCCTTTTTGCCAAGATACCAATAAGTCTCTTCCCCCAGGGCTTCGAGAAAGCAACTCACAAACCTCTTTAAGTAAAGGGAGAGCAGCAAATAAGGCTTCTCGTACATACTGCCTACTGGATTCGTAGACACACCACGCAGTTTGGAGCCAATTACCACCCTGTCGTTCCACGTCCACATGGGTCCAGTTGAAAGGTCGCGACCTTTGACATCATTCTTTTGCAGAGGCAATATTGTAGCCTATGAGGCTCATCCGAGGCGCGATCATTGCTGGTTGAAAACTTTACCCAATACCCCGCCAGGATGACTTGAAATACAGTCAGCCTTGGCAATTTTTGCCAGCTTCTTTTGAAGCTTATTGTGTTGTTGAAGAACAGGTCTCGTCCCTTTAAATAGTACTTCCGTTATTTAACACAGCTGATTCAGATCATCGACCCTTTTGGATCGCACTGCATGAGGTGAACGTGGAACAAAAGGAAAGTGCACCAAATGTTCAGAGCAGTTGAACGAGCAGAGCAAGGAACGACGAGGATGGGATTCGAACCCACGCGTGCAGAGCACAATGGATTAGCAGTCCATCGCCTTAACCACTCGGCCACCTCGTCACTTGTGCGAGTGCCTGACTGCTCTCTGGGCTCGGGTGGTTTTCATGAAGGACCTCTTAGCACTGTGATGTCGAAGCTCACCCTGGAAACCAAAGTATAGTTAATTTTTGTACATGTACGCTGAGATATGCCTACAGTTGAACACGTAGAATTTCAAAGCATATTCCATTTGTTTGAGCTTTCGAATGCAGAAGGTTAAACACGTGCGCTCTAGAAAGTTTGAACTTTGTCCAGCACCTGCTGCATTTTTCATCATTTATGACTGATGTTCTTTGTACTCTTAAAAGCTGAGCTTGCTCCTATCTAATGACCCTCAGACAAGCGTTTGTCATTGTGGCCCTCTGTCGTTCTGGTCTCCGTTGCCGTTTTGAGAGAACACCTGTGTCTAGCAAAGGGTAGCACATTTGACACAGGACCTCCCTCAGAACTTGCACTCCCTGCACTCGTCAGTATCCTACCCAACCCCCCAGGGGCCTCGTCAAACAGAATCTATACTGACCCAAACCGCGAGCTTTACCACTCCACCCCTTTTTGCCAAGATACCAATAAGTCTCTTCCCCCAGGGCTTCGAGAAAGCAACTCACAAACCTCTTTAAGTAAAGGGAGAGCAGCAAATAAGGCTTCTCGTACATACTGCCTACTGGATTCGTAGACACACCACGCAGTTTGGAGCCAATTACCACCCTGTCGTTCCACGTCCACATGGGTCCAGTTGAAAGGTCGCGACCTTTGACATCATTCTTTTGCAGAGGCAATATTGTAGCCTATGAGGCTCATCCGAGGCGCGATCATTGCTGGTTGAAAACTTTACCCAATACCCCGCCAGGATGACTTGAAATACAGTCAGCCTTGGCAATTTTTGCCAGCTTCTTTTGAAGCTTATTGTGTTGTTGAAGAACAGGTCTCGTCCCTTTAAATAGTACTTCCGTTATTTAACACAGCTGATTCAGATCATCGACCCTTTTGGATCGCACTGCATGAGGTGAACGTGGAACAAAAGGAAAGTGCACCAAATGTTCAGAGCAGTTGAACGAGCAGAGCAAGGAACGACGAGGATGGGATTCGAACCCACGCGTGCAGAGCACAATGGATTAGCAGTCCATCGCCTTAACCACTCGGCCACCTCGTCACTTGTGCGAGTGCCTGACTGCTCTCTGGGCTCGGGTGGTTTTCATGAAGGACCTCTTAGCACTGTGATGTCGAAGCTCACCCTGGAAACCAAAGTATAGTTAATTTTTGTACATGTACACTGAGATATGCCTACAGTTGAACACGTAGAATTTCAAAGCATATTCCATTTGTTTGAGCTTTCGAATGCAGAAGGTTAAACACGTGCGCTCTAGAAAGTTTGAACTTTGTCCAGCACCTGCTGCATTTTTCATCATTTATGACTGATGTTCTTTGTACTCTTAAAAGCTGAGCTTGCTCCTATCTAATGACCCTCAGACAAGCGTTTGTCATTGTGGCCCTCTGTCGTTCTGGTCTCCGTTGCCGTTTTGAGAGAACACCTGTGTCTAGCAAAGGGTAGCACATTTGACACAGGACCTCCCTCAGAACTTGCACTCCCTGCACTCGTCAGTATCCTACCCAACCCCCCAGGGGCCTCGTCAAACAGAATCTATACTGACCCAAACCGCGAGCTTTACCACTCCACCCCTTTTTGCCAAGATACCAATAAGTCTCTTCCCCCAGGGCTTCGAGAAAGCAACTCACAAACCTCTTTAAGTAAAGGGAGAGCAGCAAATAAGGCTTCTCGTACATACTGCCTACTGGATTCGTAGACACACCACGCAGTTTGGAGCCAATTACCACCCTGTCGTTCCACGTCCACATGGGTCCAGTTGAAAGGTCGCGACCTTTGACATCATTCTTTTGCAGAGGCAATATTGTAGCCTATGAGGCTCATCCGAGGCGCGATCATTGCTGGTTGAAAACTTTACCCAATACCCCGCCAGGATGACTTGAAATACAGTCAGCCTTGGCAATTTTTGCCAGCTTCTTCTGAAGCTTATTGTGTTGTTGAAGAACAGGTCTCGTCCTTTTAAATAGTACTTCCTTTATTTAACACAGCTGATTCAGATCATCGACCCTTTTGGATCGCACTGCATGAGGTGAACGTGGAACAAAAGGAAAGTGCACCAAATGTGCAGAGCAGATGAACGAGCAGAGCAAGGAACGACGAGGATGGGATTCGAACCCACGCGTGCAGAGCACAATGGATTAGCAGTCCATCGCCTTAACCACTCGGCCACCTCGTCACTTGTGCGAGTGCCTGACTGCTCTCTGGGCTCGGGTGGTTTTCATGAAGGACCTCTTAGCACTGTGATGTCGAAGCTCACCCTGGAAACCAAAGTATAGTTAATTTTTGTACATGTACGCTGAGATATGCCTACAGTTGAACACGTAGAATTTCAAAGCATATTCCATTTGTTTGAGCTTTCGAATGCAGAAAGTTAAACACTTGCGCTCTACAAAGTATGAACTTTGTCCAGCACCTGCTGCATTTTTCATCATTTATGACTGATGTTCTTTGTACTCTTAAAAGCTGAGCTTGCTCCTATCTCATGACCCTCAGACAAGTGCTTGTCATTGTGGCCCTCTGTCGTTCTGGTCTCCGTTGCCGTTTTGAGAGAACACCTGAGTCTAGCAAAGGGTAGCACATTTGACACAGGACCTCCCTCAGAACTTGCACTCCCTGCACTCGTCAGTATCCTACCCAACCCCCCAGGGGCCTCGTCAAACAGAATCTATACTGACCCAAACCACCAGCTTTACCACTCCACCCCTTTTTGCCAAGATACCAATAAGTCTCTTCCCCCAGGGCTTCGAGAAAGCAACTCACAAACCTCTTTAAGTAAAGGGAGAGCAGCAAATAAGGCTTCTCGTACATACTGCCTACTGGATTCGTAGACACACCACGCAGTTTGGAGCCAATTACCACCCTGTCGTTCCACGTCCACATGGGTCCAGTTGAAAGGTCGCGACCTTTGACACCATTCTTTCGCAGAGGCAATATTGTAGCCTATGAGGCTCATCCGAGGCGTGATCATTGCTGGTTGAAAACTTTACCCAATACCCCGCCAGGATGACTTGAAATACAGTCAGCCTTGGCAATTTTTGCCAGCTTCTTTTGAAGCTTATTGTGTTGTTGAAGAACAGGTCTCGTCCTTTTAAATAGTACTTCCTTTATTTAACACAGCTGATTCAGATCATCGACCCTTTTGGATCGCACTGCATGAGGTGAACGTGGAACAAATGGAAAGTGCACCAAATGTGCAGAGCAGATGAACGAGCAGAGCAAGGAACGACGAGGATGGGATTCGAACCCACGCGTGCAGAGCACAATGGATTAGCAGTCCATCGCCTTAACCACTCGGCCACCTCGTCACTTGTGCGAGAGCCTGACTGCTCTGTGGGCTCGGTTGGTTTTCATGAAGGACCTCTTAGCACTGTGATGTCGAAGCTCACCCTGGAAACCAAAGTATAGTTAATTTTTGTACATGTACACTGAGATATGCCTACAGTTGAACACGTAGAATTTCAAAGCATATTCCATTTGTTTGAGCTTTCGAATGCAGAAGGTTAAACACGTGCGCTCTAGAAAGTTTGAACTTTGTCCAGCACCTGCTGCATTTTTCATCATTTATGACTGATGTTCTTTGTACTCTTAAAAGCTGAGCTTGCTCCTATCTAATGACCCTCAGACAAGTGTTTGTCATTGTGGCCCTCTGTCGTTCTGGTCTCCGTTGCCGTTTTGAGAGAACACCTGAGTCTAGCAAAGGGTAGCACATTTGACACAGGACCTCCCTCAGAACTTGCACTCCCTGCACTCGTCAGTATCCTACCCAACCCCCCAGGGGCCTCGTCAAACAGAATCTATACTGACCCAAACCGCGAGCTTTACCACTCCACCCCTTTTTGCCAAGATACCAATAAGTCTCTTCCCCCAGGGCTTCGAGAAAGCAACTCACAAACCTCTTTAAGTAAAGGGAGAGCAGCAAATAAGGCTTCTCGTACATACTGCCTACTGGATTCGTAGACACACCACGCAGTTTGGAGCCAATTACCACCCTGTCGTTCCACGTCCACATGGGTCCAGTTGAAAGGTCGCGACCTTTGACATCATTCTTTCGCAGAGGCAATATTGTAGCCTATGAGGCTCATCCGAGGCGCGATCATTGCTGGTTGAAAACTTTACCCAATACCCCGCCAGGATGACTTGAAATACAGTCAGCCTTGGCAATTTTTGCCAGCTTCTTTTGAAGCTTATTGTGTTGTTGAAGAACAGGTCTCGTCCTTTTAAATAGTACTTCCTTTATTTAACACAGCTGATTCAGATCATCGACCCTTTTGGATCGCACTGCATGAGGTGAACGTGGAACAAAAGGAAAGTGCACCAAATGTGCAGAGCAGATGAACGAGCAGAGCAAGGAACAACGAGGATGGGATTCGAACCCACGCGTGCAGAGCACAATGGATTAGCAGTCCATCGCCTTAACCACTCGGCCACCTCGTCACTTGTGCGAGTGCCTGACTGCTCTCTGGGCTCGGGTGGTTTTCATGAAGGACCTCTTAGCACTGTGATGTCGAAGCTCACCCTGGAAACCAAAGTATAGTTAATTTTTGTACATGTACGCTGAGATATGCCTACAGTTGAACACGTAGAATTTCAAAGCATATTCCATTTGTTTGAGCTTTCGAATGCAGAAGGTTAAACACTTGCGCTCTAGAAAGTTTGAACTTTGTCCAGCACCTGCTGCATTTTTCATCATTTATGACTGATGTTCTTTGTACTCTTAAAAGCTGAGCTTGCTCCTATCTCATGACCCTCAGACAAGTGCTTGTCATTGTGGCCCTCTGTCGTTCTGGTCTCCGTTGCCGTTTTGAGAGAACACCTGAGTCTAGCAAAGGGTAGCACATTTGACACAGGACCTCCCTCAGAACTTGCACTCCCTGCACTCGTCAGTATCCTACCCAACCCCCCAGGGGCCTCGTCAAACAGAATCTATACTGACCCAAACCGCGAGCTTTACCACTCCACCCCTTTTTGCCAAGATACCAATAAGTCTCTTCCCCCAGGGCTTCGAGAAAGCAACTCACAAACCTCTTTAAGTAAAGGGAGAGCAGCAAATAAGGCTTCTCGTACATACTGCCTACTGGATTCGTAGACACACCACGCAGTTTGGAGCCAATTACCACCCTGTCGTTCCACGTCCACATGGGTCCAGTTGAAAGGTCGCGACCTTTGACACCATTCTTTCGCAGAGGCAATATTGTAGCCTATGAGGCTCATCCGAGGCGCGATCATTGCTGGTTGAAAACTTTACCCAATACCCCGCCAGGATGACTTGAAATACAGTCAGCCTTGGCAATTTTTGCCAGCTTCTTTTGAAGCTTATTGTGTTGTTGAAGAACAGGTCTCGTCCTTTTAAATAGTACTTCCTTTATTTAACACAGCTGATTCAGATCATCGACCCTTTTGGATCGCACTGCATGAGGTGAACGTGGAACAAAAGGAAAGTGCACCAAATGTGCAGAGCAGATGAACGAGCAGAGCAAGGAACGACGAGGATGGGATTCGAACCCACGCGTGCAGAGCACAATGGATTAGCAGTCCATCGCCTTAACCACTCGGCCACCTCGTCACTTGTGCGAGAGCCTGACTGCTCTGTGGGCTCGGGTGGTTTTCATGAAGGACCTCTTAGCACTGTGATGTCGAAGCTCACCCTGGAAACCAAAGTATAGTTAATTTTTGTACATGTACGCTGAGATATGCCTACAGTTGAACACGTAGAATTTCAAAGCATATTCCATTTGTTTGAGCTTTCGAATGCAGAAGGTTAAACACTTGCGCTCTACAAAGTTTGAACTTTGTCCAGCACCTGCTGCATTTTTCATCATTTATGACTGATGTTCTTTGTACTCTTAAAAGCTGAGCTTGCTCCTATCTAATGACCCTCAGACAAGCGCTTGTCATTGTGGCCCTCTGTCGTTCTGGTCTCCGTTGCCGTTTTGAGAGAACACCTGAGTCTAGCAAAGGGTAGCACATTTGACACAGGACCTCCCTCAGAACTTGCACTCCCTGCACTCGTCAGTATCCTACACAACCCCCCAGGGGCCTCGTCAAACAGAATCTATACTGACCCAAACCGCGATCTTTACGACTCCACCCCTTGTTGCCAAGATACCAATAAGTCTCTTCCCCCAGGGGTTCGAGAAAGCAACTCACAAACCTCTTTAAGTAAAGGGAGAGCAGCAAATAAGGCTTCTCGTACATACTGCCTACTGGATTCGTAGACACACCACGCAGTTTGGAGCCAATTACCACCCTGTCGTTCCACGTCCACATGGGTCCAGTTGAAAGGTCGCGACCTTTGACACCATTCTTTTGCAGAGGCAATATTGTAGCCTATGAGGCTCATCCGAGGCGCGATCATTGCTGGTTGAAAACTTTACCCAATACCCCGCCAGGATGACTTGAAATACAGTCAGCCTTGGCAATTTTTGCCAGCTTCTTTTGAAGCTTATTGTGTTGTTGAAGAACAGGTCTCGTCCCTTTAAATAGTACTTCCGTTATTTAACACAGCTGATTCAGATCATCGACCCTTTTTGATCGCACTGCATGAGGTGAACGTGGAACAAAAGGAAAGTGCACCAAATGTTCAGAGCAGATGAACGAGCAGAGCAAGGAACGACGAGGATGGGATTCGAACCCACGCGTGTAGAGCACAATGGATTAGCAGTCCATCGCCTTAACCACTCGGCCACCTCGTCACTTGTGCGAGTGCCTGACTGCTCTCTGGGCTCGGGTGGTTTTCATGAAGGACCTCTTAGCACTGTGATGTCGAAGCTCACCCTGGAAACCAAAGTATAGTTAATTTTTGTACATGTACGCTGAGATATGCCTACAGTTGAACACGTAGAATTTCAAAGCATATTCCATTTGTTTGAGCTTTCGAATGCAGAAGGTTAAACACGTGCGCTCTAGAAAGTTTGAACTTTGTCCAGCACCTGCTGCATTTTTCATCATTTATGACTGATGTTCTTTGTACTCTTAAAAGCTGAGCTTGCTCCTATCTCATGACCCTCAGACAAGTGCTTGTCATTGTGGCCCTCTGTCGTTCTGGTCTCCGTTGCCGTTTTGAGAGAACACCTGAGTCTAGCAAAGGGTAGCACATTTGACACAGGACCTCCCTCAGAACTTGCACTCCCTGCACTCGTCAGTATCCTACCCAACCCCCCAGGGGCCTCGTCAAACAGAATCTATACTGACCCAAACCGCGAGCTTTACCACTCCACCCCTTTTTGCCAAGATACCAATAAGTCTCTTCCCCCAGGGCTTCGAGAAAGCAACTCACAAACCTCTTTAAGTAAAGGGAGAGCAGCAAATAAGGCTTCTCGTACATACTGCCTACTGGATTCGTAGACACACCACGCAGTTTGGAGCCAATTACCACCCTGTCGTTCCACGTCCACATGGGTCCAGTTGAAAGGTCGCGACCTTTGACACCATTCTTTCGCAGAGGCAATATTGTAGCCTATGAGGCTCATCCGAGGCGCGATCATTGCTGGTTGAAAACTTTACCCAATACCCCGCCAGGATGACTTGAAATACAGTCAGCCTTGGCAATTTTTGCCAGCTTCTTTTGAAGCTTATTGTGTTGTTGAAGAACAGGTCTCGTCCTTTTAAATAGTACTTCCTTTATTTAACACAGCTGATTCAGATCATCGACCCTTTTGGATGGCACTGCATGAGGTGAACGTGGAACATAAGGAAAGTGCACCAAATGTGCAGAGCAGATGAACGAGCAGAGCAAGGAACGACGAGGATGGGATTCGAACCCACGCGTGCAGAGCACAATGGATTAGCAGTCCATCGCTTTAACCACTCGGCCACCTCGTCACTTGTGCGAGAGCCTGACTGCTCTGTGGGCTCGGGTGGTTTTCATGAAGGACCTCTTAGCACTGTGATGTCGAAGCTCACCCTGGAAACCAAAGTATAGTTAATTTTTGTACATGTACGCTGAGATATGCCTACAGTTGAACACGTAGAATTTCAAAGCATATTCCATTTGTTTGAGCTTTCGAATGCAGAAGGTTAAACACTTGCGCTCTACAAAGTTTGAACTTTGTCCAGCACCTGCTGCATTTTTCATCATTTATGACTGATGTTCTTTGTACTCTTAAAAGCTGAGCTTGCTCCTATCTAATGACCCTCAGACAAGCGCTTGTCATTGTGGCCCTCTGTCGTTCTGGTCTCCGTTGCCGTTTTGAGAGAACACCTGAGTCTAGCAAAGGGTAGCACATTTGACACAGGACCTCCCTCAGAACTTGCACTCCCTGCACTCGTCAGTATCCTACACAACCCCCCAGGGGCCTCGTCAAACAGAATCTATACTGACCCAAACCGCGATCTTTACGACTCCACCCCTTGTTGCCAAGATACCAATAAGTCTCTTCCCCCAGGGGTTCGAGAAAGCAACTCACAAACCTCTTTAAGTAAAGGGAGAGCAGCAAATAAGGCTTCTCGTACATACTGCCTACTGGATTCGTAGACACACCACGCAGTTTGGAGCCAATTACCACCCTGTCGTTCCACGTCCACATGGGTCCAGTTGAAAGGTCGCGACCTTTGACACCATTCTTTTGCAGAGGCAATATTGTAGCCTATGAGGCTCATCCGAGGCGCGATCATTGCTGGTTGAAAACTTTACCCAATACCCCGCCAGGATGACTTGAAATACAGTCAGCCTTGGCAATTTTTGCCAGCTTCTTTTGAAGCTTATTGTGTTGTTGAAGAACAGGTCTCGTCCCTTTAAATAGTACTTCCGTTATTTAACACAGCTGATTCAGATCATCGACCCTTTTGGATCGCACTGCATGAGGTGAACGTGGAACAAAAGGAAAGTGCACCAAATGTTCAGAGCAGTTGAACGAGCAGAGCAAGGAACGACGAGGATGGGATTCGAACCCACGCGTGCAGAGCACAATGGATTAGCAGTCCATCGCCTTAACCACTCGGCCACCTCGTCACTTGTGCGAGTGCCTGACTGCTCTCTGGGCTCGGGTGGTTTTCATGAAGGACCTCTTAGCACTGTGATGTCGAAGCTCACCCTGGAAACCAAAGTATAGTTAATTTTTGTACATGTACACTGAGATATGCCTACAGTTGAACACGTAGAATTTCAAAGCATATTCCATTTGTTTGAGCTTTCGAATGCAGAAGGTTAAACACGTGCGCTCTAGAAAGTTTGAACTTTGTCCAGCACCTGCTGCATTTTTCATCATTTATGACTGATGTTCTTTGTACTCTTAAAAGCTGAGCTTGCTCCTATCTAATGACCCTCAGACAAGCGCTTGTCATTGTGGCCCTCTGTCGTTCTGGTCTCCTTTGCCGTTTTGAGAGAACACCTGAGTCTAGCAAAGGGTAGCACATTTGACACAGGACCTCCCTCAGAACTTGCACTCCCTGCACTCGTCAGTATCCTACACAACCCCCCAGGGGCCTCGTCAAACAGAATCTATACTGACACAAACCGCGATCTTTACGACTCCACCCCTTGTTGCCAAGATACCAATAAGTCTCTTCCCCCAGGGGTTCGAGAAAGCAACTCACAAACCTCTTTAAGTAAAGGGAGAGCAGCAAATAAGGCTTCTCGTACATACTGCCTACTGGATTCGTAGACACACCACGCAGTTTGGAGCCAATTACCACCCTGTCGTTCCACGTCCACATGGGTCCAGTTGAAAGGTCGCGACCTTTGACACCATTCTTTCGCAGAGGCAATATTGTAGCCTATGAGGCTCATCCGAGGCGCGATCATTGCTGGTTGAAAACTTTACCCAATACCCCGCCAGGATGACTTGAAATACAGTCAGCCTTGGCAATTTTTGCCAGCTTCTTTTGAAGCTTATTGTGTTGTTGAAGAACAGGTCTCGTCCCTTTAAATAGTACTTCCGTTATTTAACACAGCTGATTCAGATCATCGACCCTTTTGGATCGCACTGCATGAGGTGAACGTGGAACAAAAGGAAAGTGCACCAAATGTGCAGAGCAGATGAACGAGCAGAGCAAGGAACGACGAGGATGGGATTCGAACCCACGCGTGCAGAGCACAATGGATTAGCAGTCCATCGCCTTAACCACTCGGCCACCTCGTCACTTGTGCGAGTGCCTGACTGCTCTCTGGGCTCGGGTGGTTTTCATGAAGGACCTCTTAGCACTGTGATGTCGAAGCTCACCCTGGAAACCAAAGTATAGTTAATTTTTGTACATGTACACTGAGAGTTGAACACGTAGAATTTCAAAGCATATTCCATTTGTTTGAGCTTTCGAATGCAGAAGGTTAAACACGTGCGCTCTAGAAAGTTTGAACTTTGTCCAGCACCTGCCTCATTTTTCATCATTTATGACTGATGTTCTTTGTACTCTTAAAAGCTGAGCTTGCTCCTATCTAATGACCCTCAGACAAGTGTTTGTCATTGTGGCCCTCTGTCGTTCTGGTCTCCGTTGCCGTTTTGAGAGAACACCTGAGTCTAGCAAAGGGTAGCACATTTGACACAGGACCTCCCTCAGAACTTGCACTCCCTGCACTCGTCAGTATCCTACCCAACCCCTCAGGGGCCTCGTCAAACAGAATCTATACTGACCCAAACCGCGAGCTTTACCACTCCACCCCTTTTTGCCAAGATACCAATAAGTCTCTTCCCCCAGGGCTTCGAGAAAGCAACTCACAAACCTCTTTAAGTAAAGGGAGAGCAGCAAATAAGGCTTCTCGTACATACTGCCTACTGGATTCGTAGACACACCACGCAGTTTGGAGCCAATTACCACCCTGTCGTTCCACGTCCACATGGGTCCAGTTGAAAGGTCGCGACCTTTGACACCATTCTTTCGCAGAGGCAATATTGTAGCCTATGAGGCTCATCCGAGGCGCGATCATTGCTGGTTGAAAACTTTACCCAATACCCCGCCAGGATGACTTGAAATACAGTCAGCCTTGGCAATTTTTGCCAGCTTCTTTTGAAGCTTATTGTGTTGTTGAAGAACAGGTCTCGTCCTTTTAAATAGTACTTCCTTTATTTAACACAGCTGATTCAGATCATCGACCCTTTTGGATCGCACTGCATGAGGTGAACGTGGAACAAATGGAAAGTGCACCAAATGTGCAGAGCAGATGAACGAGCAGAGCAAGGAACGACGATGATGGGATTCGAACCCACGCGTGCAGAGCACAATGGATTAGCAGTCCATCGCCTTAACCACTCGGCCACCTCGTCACTTGTGCGAGAGCCTGACTGCTCTGTGGGCTCGGTTGGTTTTCATGAAGGACCTCTTAGCACTGTGATGTCGAAGCTCACCCTGGAAACCAAAGTATAGTTAATTTTTGTACATGTACGCTGAGATATGCCTACAGTTGAACACGTAGAATTTCAAAGCATATTCCATTTGTTTGAGCTTTCGAATGCAGAAGGTTAAACACTTGCGCTCTACAAAGTTTGAACTTTGTCCAGCACCTGCTGCATTTTTCATCATTTATGACTGATGTTCTTTGTACTCTTAAAAGCTGAGCTTGCTCCTATCTAATGACCCTCAGACAAGCGCTTGTCATTGTGGCCCTCTGTCGTTCTGGT
Organism: Carassius gibelio; assembly: GCF_023724105.1. Lineage (NCBI taxonomy): Eukaryota > Metazoa > Chordata > Actinopteri > Cypriniformes > Cyprinidae > Carassius > Carassius gibelio. The sequence continues at coordinate 25,063,742 of NC_068384.1, read as the reverse complement.
CTCCGTTGCCGTTTTGAGAGAACACCTGAGTCTAGCAAAGGGTAGCACATTTGACACAGGACCTCCCTCAGAACTTGCACTCCCTGCACTCGTCAGTATCCTACCCAACCCCCCAGGGGCCTCGTCAAACAGAATCTATACTGACCCAAACCGCGATCTTTACGACTCCACCCCTTGTTGCCAAGATACCAATAAGTCTCTTCCCCCAGGGGTTCGAGAAAGCAACTCACAAACCTCTTTAAGTAAAGGGAGAGCAGCAAATAAGGCTTCTCGTACATACTGCCTACTGGATTCGTAGACACACCACGCAGTTTGGAGCCAATTACCACCCTGTCGTTCCACGTCCACATGGGTCCAGTTGAAAGGTCGCGACCTTTGACACCATTCTTTCGCAGAGGCAATATTGTAGCCTATGAGGCTCATCCGAGGCGCGATCATTGCTGGTTGAAAACTTTACCCAATACCCCGCCAGGATGATTTGAAATACAGTCAGCCTTGGCAATTTTTGCCAGCTTCTTTTGAAGCTTATTGTGTTGTTGAAGAACAGGTCTCGTCCCTTTAAATAGTACTTCCGTTATTTAACACAGCTGATTCAGATCATCGACCCTTTTGGATCGCACTGCATGAGGTGAACGTGGAACAAAAGAAAAGTGCACCAAATGTGCAGAGCAGATGAACGAGCAGAGCAAGGAACGACGAGGATGGGATTCGAACCCACGCGTGCAGAGCACAATGGATTAGCAGTCCATCGCCTTAACCACTCGGCCACCTCGTCACTTGTGCGAGTGCCTGACTGCTCTCTGGGCTCGGGTGGTTTTCATGAAGGACCTCTTAGCACTGTGATGTCGAAGCTCACCCTGGAAACCAAAGTATAGTTAATTTTTGTACATGTACACTGAGATATGCCTACAGTTGAACACGTAGAATTTCAAAGCATATTCCATTTGTTTGAGCTTTCGAATGCAGAAGGTTAAACACGTGCGCTCTAGAAAGTTTGAACTTTGTCCAGCACCTGCTGCATTTTTCATCATTTATGACTGATGTTCTTTGTACTCTTAAAAGCTGAGCTTGCTCCTATCTAATGACCCTCAGACAAGTGTTTGTCATTGTGGCCCTCTGTCGTTCTGGTCTCCGTTGCCGTTTTGAGAGAACACCTGAGTCTAGCAAAGGGTAGCACATTTGACACAGGACCTCCCTCAGAACTTGCACTCCCTGCACTCGTCAGTATCCTACCCAACCCCCCAGGGGCCTCGTCAAACAGAATCTATACTGACCCAAACCGCGAGCTTTACCACTCCACCCCTTTTTGCCAAGATACCAATAAGTCTCTTCCCCCAGGGCTTCGAGAAAGCAACTCACAAACCTCTTTAAGTAAAGGGAGAGCAGCAAATAAGGCTTCTCGTACATACTGCCTACTGGATTCGTAGACACACCACGCAGTTTGGAGCCAATTACCACCCTGTCGTTCCACGTCCACATGGGTCCAGTTGAAAGGTCGCGACCTTTGACATCATTCTTTCGCAGAGGCAATATTGTAGCCTATGAGGCTCATCCGAGGCGCGATCATTGCTGGTTGAAAACTTTACCCAATACCCCGCCAGGATGACTTGAAATACAGTCAGCCTTGGCAATTTTTGCCAGCTTCTTTTGAAGCTTATTGTGTTGTTGAAGAACAGGTCTCGTCCTTTTAAATAGTACTTCCTTTATTTAACACAGCTGATTCAGATCATCGACCCTTTTGGATCGCACTGCATGAGGTGAACGTGGAACAAAAGGAAAGTGCACCAAATGTGCAGAGCAGATGAACGAGCAGAGCAAGGAACGACGAGGATGGGATTCGAACCCACGCGTGCAGAGCACAATGGATTAGCAGTCCATCGCCTTAACCACTCGGCCACCTCGTCACTTGTGCGAGAGCCTGACTGCTCTGTGGGCTCGGGTGGTTTTCATGAAGGACCTCTTAGCACTGTGATGTCGAAGCTCACCCTGGAAACCAAAGTATAGTTAATTTTTGTACATGTACGCTGAGATATGCCTACAGTTGAACACGTAGAATTTCAAAGCATATTCCATTTGTTTGAGCTTTCGAATGCAGAAGGTTAAACACTTGCGCTCTACAAAGTTTGAACTTTGTCCAGCACCTGCTGCATTTTTCATCATTTATGACTGATGTTCTTTGTACTCTTAAAAGCTGAGCTTGCTCCTATCTAATGACCCTCAGACAAGCGCTTGTCATTGTGGCCCTCTGTCGTTCTGGTCTCCGTTGCCGTTTTGAGAGAACACCTGAGTCTAGCAAAGGGTAGCACATTTGACACAGGACCTCCCTCAGAACTTGCACTCCCTGCACTCGTCAGTATCCTACACAACCCCCCAGGGGCCTCGTCAAACAGAATCTATACTGACCCAAACCGCGATCTTTACGACTCCACCCCTTGTTGCCAAGATACCAATAAGTCTCTTCCCCCAGGGGTTCGAGAAAGCAACTCACAAACCTCTTTAAGTAAAGGGAGAGCAGCAAATAAGGCTTCTCGTACATACTGCCTACTGGATTCGTAGACACACCACGCAGTTTGGAGCCAATTACCACCCTGTCGTTCCACGTCCACATGGGTCCAGTTGAAAGGTCGCGACCTTTGACACCATTCTTTTGCAGAGGCAATATTGTAGCCTATGAGGCTCATCCGAGGCGCGATCATTGCTGGTTGAAAACTTTACCCAATACCCCGCCAGGATGACTTGAAATACAGTCAGCCTTGGCAATTTTTGCCAGCTTCTTTTGAAGCTTATTGTGTTGTTGAAGAACAGGTCTCGTCCCTTTAAATAGTACTTCCGTTATTTAACACAGCTGATTCAGATCATCGACCCTTTTGGATCGCACTGCATGAGGTGAACGTGGAACAAAAGGAAAGTGCACCAAATGTTCAGAGCAGTTGACAAGCAGAGCAAGGAACGACGAGGATGGGATTCGAACCCACGCGTGCAGAGCACAATGGATTAGCAGTCCATCGCCTTAACCACTCGGCCACCTCGTCACTTGTGCGAGTGCCTGACTGCTCTCTGGGCTCGGGTGGTTTTCATGAAGGACCTCTTAGCACTGTGATGTCGAAGCTCACCCTGGAAACCAAAGTATAGTTAATTTTTGTACATGTACACTGAGATATGCCTACAGTTGAACACGTAGAATTTCAAAGCATATTCCATTTGTTTGAGCTTTCGAATGCAGAAGGTTAAACACGTGCGCTCTAGAAAGTTTGAACTTTGTCCAGCACCTGCTGCATTTTTCATCATTTATGACTGATGTTCTTTGTACTCTTAAAAGCTGAGCTTGCTCCTATCTAATGACCCTCAGACAAGCGCTTGTCATTGTGGCCCTCTGTCGTTCTGGTCTCCGTTGCCGTTTTGAGAGAACACCTGAGTCTAGCAAAGGGTAGCACATTTGACACAGGACCTCCCTCAGAACTTGCACTCCCTGCACTCGTCAGTATCCTACACAACCCCCCAGGGGCCTCGTCAAACAGAATCTATACTGACCCAAACCGCGATCTTTACGACTCCACCCCTTGTTGCCAAGATACCAATAAGTCTCTTCCCCCAGGGGTTCGAGAAAGCAACTCACAAACCTCTTTAAGTAAAGGGAGAGCAGCAAATAAGGCTTCTCGTACATACTGCCTACTGGATTCGTAGACACACCACGCAGTTTGGAGCCAATTACCACCCTGTCGTTCCACGTCCACATGGGTCCAGTTGAAAGGTCGCGACCTTTGACACCATTCTTTTGCAGAGGCAATATTGTAGCCTATGAGGCTCATCCGAGGCGCGATCATTGCTGGTTGAAAACTTTACCCAATACCCCGCCAGGATGACTTGAAATACAGTCAGCCTTGGCAATTTTTGCCAGCTTCTTTTGAAGCTTATTGTGTTGTTGAAGAACAGGTCTCGTCCCTTTAAATAGTACTTCCGTTATTTAACACAGCTGATTCAGATCATCGACCCTTTTGGATCGCACTGCATGAGGTGAACGTGGAACAAAAGGAAAGTGCACCAAATGTTCAGAGCAGTTGAACGAGCAGAGCAAGGAACGACGAGGATGGGATTCGAACCCACGCGTGCAGAGCACAATGGATTAGCAGTCCATCGCCTTAACCACTCGGCCACCTCGTCACTTGTGCGAGTGCCTGACTGCTCTCTGGGCTCGGGTGGTTTTCATGAAGGACCTCTTAGCACTGTGATGTCGAAGCTCACCCTGGAAACCAAAGTATAGTTAATTTTTGTACATGTACACTGAGATATGCCTACAGTTGAACACGTAGAATTTCAAAGCATATTCCATTTGTTTGAGCTTTCGAATGCAGAAGGTTAAACACGTGCGCTCTAGAAAGTTTGAACTTTGTCCAGCACCTGCTGCATTTTTCATCATTTATGACTGATGTTCTTTGTACTCTTAAAAGCTGAGCTTGCTCCTATCTAATGACCCTCAGACAAGCGCTTGTCATTGTGGCCCTCTGTTGTTCTGGTCTCCTTTGCCGTTTTGAGAGAACACCTGAGTCTAGCAAAGGGTAGCACATTTGACACAGGACCTCCCTCAGAACTTGCACTCCCTGCACTCGTCAGTATCCTACACAACCCCCCAGGGGCCTCGTCAAACAGAATCTATACTGACACAAACCGCGATCTTTACGACTCCACCCCTTGTTGCCAAGATACCAATAAGTCTCTAACCCCAGGGGTTCGAGAAAGCAACTCACAAACCTCTTTAAGTAAAGGGAGAGCAGCAAATAAGGCTTCTCGTACATACTGCCTACTGGATTCGTAGACACACCACGCAGTTTGGAGCCAATTACCACCCTGTCGTTCCACGTCCACATGGGTCCAGTTGAAAGGTCGCGACCTTTGACACCATTCTTTCACAGAGGCAATATTGTAGCCTATGAGGCTCATCCGAGGCGCGATCATTGCTGGTTGAAAACTTTACCCAATACCCCGCCAGGATGACTTGACATACAGTCAGCCTTGGCAATTTTTGCCAGCTTCTTTTGAAGCTTATTGTGTTGTTGAAGAACAGGTCTCGTCCCTTTAAATAGTACTTCCGTTATTTAACACAGCTGATTCAGATCATCGACCCTTTTGGATCGCACTGCATGAGGTGAACGTGGAACAAAAGGAAAGTGCACCAAATGTGCAGAGCAGATGAACGAGCAGAGCAAGGAACGACGAGGATGGGATTCGAACCCACGCGTGCAGAGCACAATGGATTAGCAGTCCATCGCCTTAACCACTCGGCCACCTCGTCACTTGTGCGAGTGCCTGACTGCTCTCTGGGCTCGGGTGGTTTTCATGAAGGACCTCTTAGCACTGTGATGTCGAAGCTCACCCTGGAAACCAAAGTATAGTTAATTTTTGTACATGTACACTGAGATATGCCTACAGTTGAACACGTAGAATTTCAAAGCATATTCCATTTGTTTGAGCTTTCGAATGCAGAAGGTTAAACACGTGCGCTCTAGAAAGTTTGAACTTTGTCCAGCACCTGCCTCATTTTTCATCATTTATGACTGATGTTCTTTGTACTCTTAAAAGCTGAGCTTGCTCCTATCTAATGACCCTCAGACAAGTGTTTGTCATTGTGGCCCTCTGTCGTTCTGGTCTCCGTTGCCGTTTTGAGAGAACACCTGAGTCTAGCAAAGGGTAGCACATTTGACACAGGACCTCCCTCAGAACTTGCACTCCCTGCACTCGTCAGTATCCTACCCAACCCCTCAGGGGCCTCGTCAAACAGAATCTATACTGACCCAAACCGCGAGCTTTACCACTCCACCCCTTTTTGCCAAGATACCAATAAGTCTCTTCCCCCAGGGCTTCGAGAAAGCAACTCACAAACCTCTTTAAGTAAAGGGAGAGCAGCAAATAAGGCTTCTCGTACATACTGCCTACTGGATTCGTAGACACACCACGCAGTTTGGAGCCAATTACCACCCTGTCGTTCCACGTCCACATGGGTCCAGTTGAAAGGTCGCGACCTTTGACACCATTCTTTCGCAGAGGCAATATTGTAGCCTATGAGGCTCATCCGAGGCGCGATCATTGCTGGTTGAAAACTTTACCCAATACCCCGCCAGGATGACTTGAAATACAGTCAGCCTTGGCAATTTTTGCCAGCTTCTTTTGAAGCTTATTGTGTTGTTGAAGAACAGGTCTCGTCCTTTTAAATAGTACTTCCTTTATTTAACACAGCTGATTCAGATCATCGACCCTTTTGGATCGCACTGCATGAGGTGAACGTGGAACAAATGGAAAGTGCACCAAATGTGCAGAGCAGATGAACGAGCAGAGCAAGGAACGACGATGATGGGATTCGAACCCACGCGTGCAGAGCACAATGGATTAGCAGTCCATCGCCTTAACCACTCGGCCACCTCGTCACTTGTGCGAGAGCCTGACTGCTCTGTGGGCTCGGTTGGTTTTCATGAAGGACCTCTTAGCACTGTGATGTCGAAGCTCACCCTGGAAACCAAAGTATAGTTAATTTTTGTACATGTACGCTGAGATATGCCTACAGTTGAACACGTAGAATTTCAAAGCATATTCCATTTGTTTGAGCTTTCGAATGCAGAAGGTTAAACACTTGCGCTCTACAAAGTTTGAACTTTGTCCAGCACCTGCTGCATTTTTCATCATTTATGACTGATGTTCTTTGTACTCTTAAAAGCTGAGCTTGCTCCTATCTAATGACCCTCAGACAAGCGCTTGTCATTGTGGCCCTCTGTCGTTCTGGTCTCCGTTGCCGTTTTGAGAGAACACCTGAGTCTAGCAAAGGGTAGCACATTTGACACAGGACCTCCCTCAGAACTTGCACTCCCTGCACTCGTCAGTATCCTACCCAACCCCCCAGGGGCCTCGTCAAACAGAATCTATACTGACCCAAACCGCGATCTTTACGACTCCACCCCTTGTTGCCAAGATACCAATAAGTCTCTTCCCCCAGGGGTTCGAGAAAGCAACTCACAAACCTCTTTAAGTAAAGGGAGAGCAGCAAATAAGGCTTCTCGTACATACTGCCTACTGGATTCGTAGACACACCACGCAGTTTGGAGCCAATTACCACCCTGTCGTTCCACGTCCACATGGGTCCAGTTGAAAGGTCGCGACCTTTGACACCATTCTTTCGCAGAGGCAATATTGTAGCCTATGAGGCTCATCCGAGGCGCGATCATTGCTGGTTGAAAACTTTACCCAATACCCCGCCAGGATGATTTGAAATACAGTCAGCCTTGGCAATTTTTGCCAGCTTCTTTTGAAGCTTATTTTGTTGTTGAAGAACAGGTCTCGTCCCTTTAAATAGTACTTCCGTTATTTAACACAGCTGATTCAGATCATCGACCCTTTTGGATCGCACTGCATGAGGTGAACGTGGAACAAAAGAAAAGTGCACCAAATGTGCAGAGCAGATGAACGAGCAGAGCAAGGAACGACGAGGATGGGATTCGAACCCACGCGTGCAGAGCACAATGGATTAGCAGTCCATCGCCTTAACCACTCGGCCACCTCGTCACTTGTGCGAGTGCCTGACTGCTCTCTGGGCTCGGGTGGTTTTCATGAAGGACCTCTTAGCACTGTGATGTCGAAGCTCACCCTGGAAACCAAAGTATAGTTAATTTTTGTACATGTACACTGAGATATGCCTACAGTTGAACACGTAGAATTTCAAAGCATATTCCATTTGTTTGAGCTTTCGAATGCAGAAGGTTAAACACGTGCGCTCTAGAAAGTTTGAACTTTGTCCAGCACCTGCTGCATTTTTCATCATTTATGACTGATGTTCTTTGTACTCTTAAAAGCTGAGCTTGCTCCTATCTAATGACCCTCAGACAAGTGTTTGTCATTGTGGCCCTCTGTCGTTCTGGTCTCCGTTGCCGTTTTGAGAGAACACCTGAGTCTAGCAAAGGGTAGCACATTTGACACAGGACCTCCCTCAGAACTTGCACTCCCTGCACTCGTCAGTATCCTACCCAACCCCCCAGGGGCCTCGTCAAACAGAATCTATACTGACCCAAACCGCGAGCTTTACCACTCCACCCCTTTTTGCCAAGATACCAATAAGTCTCTTCCCCCAGGGCTTCGAGAAAGCAACTCACAAACCTCTTTAAGTAAAGGGAGAGCAGCAAATAAGGCTTCTCGTACATACTGCCTACTGGATTCGTAGACACACCACGCAGTTTGGAGCCAATTACCACCCTGTCGTTCCACGTCCACATGGGTCCAGTTGAAAGGTCGCGACCTTTGACATCATTCTTTCGCAGAGGCAATATTGTAGCCTATGAGGCTCATCCGAGGCGCGATCATTGCTGGTTGAAAACTTTACCCAATACCCCGCCAGGATGACTTGAAATACAGTCAGCCTTGGCAATTTTTGCCAGCTTCTTTTGAAGCTTATTGTGTTGTTGAAGAACAGGTCTCGTCCTTTTAAATAGTACTTCCTTTATTTAACACAGCTGATTCAGATCATCGACCCTTTTGGATCGCACTGCATGAGGTGAACGTGGAACAAAAGGAAAGTGCACCAAATGTGCAGAGCAGATGAACGAGCAGAGCAAGGAACGACGAGGATGGGATTCGAACCCACGCGTGCAGAGCACAATGGATTAGCAGTCCATCGCCTTAACCACTCGGCCACCTCGTCACTTGTGCGAGAGCCTGACTGCTCTGTGGGCTCGGGTGGTTTTCATGAAGGACCTCTTAGCACTGTGATGTCGAAGCTCACCCTGGAAACCAAAGTATAGTTAATTTTTGTACATGTACGCTGAGATATGCCTACAGTTGAACACGTAGAATTTCAAAGCATATTCCATTTGTTTGAGCTTTCGAATGCAGAAGGTTAAACACTTGCGCTCTACAAAGTTTGAACTTTGTCCAGCACCTGCTGCATTTTTCATCATTTATGACTGATGTTCTTTGTACTCTTAAAAGCTGAGCTTGCTCCTATCTAATGACCCTCAGACAAGCGCTTGTCATTGTGGCCCTCTGTCGTTCTGGTCTCCGTTGCCGTTTTGAGAGAACACCTGAGTCTAGCAAAGGGTAGCACATTTGACACAGGACCTCCCTCAGAACTTGCACTCCCTGCACTCGTCAGTATCCTACACAACCCCCCAGGGGCCTCGTCAAACAGAATCTATACTGACCCAAACCGCGATCTTTACGACTCCACCCCTTGTTGCCAAGATACCAATAAGTCTCTTCCCCCAGGGGTTCGAGAAAGCAACTCACAAACCTCTTTAAGTAAAGGGAGAGCAGCAAATAAGGCTTCTCGTACATACTGCCTACTGGATTCGTAGACACACCACGCAGTTTGGAGCCAATTACCACCCTGTCGTTCCACGTCCACATGGGTCCAGTTGAAAGGTCGCGACCTTTGACACCATTCTTTTGCAGAGGCAATATTGTAGCCTATGAGGCTCATCCGAGGCGCGATCATTGCTGGTTGAAAACTTTACCCAATACCCCGCCAGGATGACTTGAAATACAGTCAGCCTTGGCAATTTTTGCCAGCTTCTTTTGAAGCTTATTGTGTTGTTGAAGAACAGGTCTCGTCCCTTTAAATAGTACTTCCGTTATTTAACACAGCTGATTCAGATCATCGACCCTTTTGGATCGCACTGCATGAGGTGAACGTGGAACAAAAGGAAAGTGCACCAAATGTTCAGAGCAGTTGACAAGCAGAGCAAGGAACGACGAGGATGGGATTCGAACCCACGCGTGCAGAGCACAATGGATTAGCAGTCCATCGCCTTAACCACTCGGCCACCTCGTCACTTGTGCGAGTGCCTGACTGCTCTCTGGGCTCGGGTGGTTTTCATGAAGGACCTCTTAGCACTGTGATGTCGAAGCTCACCCTGGAAACCAAAGTATAGTTAATTTTTGTACATGTACACTGAGATATGCCTACAGTTGAACACGTAGAATTTCAAAGCATATTCCATTTGTTTGAGCTTTCGAATGCAGAAGGTTAAACACGTGCGCTCTAGAAAGTTTGAACTTTGTCCAGCACCTGCTGCATTTTTCATCATTTATGACTGATGTTCTTTGTACTCTTAAAAGCTGAGCTTGCTCCTATCTAATGACCCTCAGACAAGCGCTTGTCATTGTGGCCCTCTGTCGTTCTGGTCTCCGTTGCCGTTTTGAGAGAACACCTGAGTCTAGCAAAGGGTAGCACATTTGACACAGGACCTCCCTCAGAACTTGCACTCCCTGCACTCGTCAGTATCCTACACAACCCCCCAGGGGCCTCGTCAAACAGAATCTATACTGACCCAAACCGCGATCTTTACGACTCCACCCCTTGTTGCCAAGATACCAATAAGTCTCTTCCCCCAGGGGTTCGAGAAAGCAACTCACAAACCTCTTTAAGTAAAGGGAGAGCAGCAAATAAGGCTTCTCGTACATACTGCCTACTGGATTCGTAGACACACCACGCAGTTTGGAGCCAATTACCACCCTGTCGTTCCACGTCCACATGGGTCCAGTTGAAAGGTCGCGACCTTTGACACTATTCTTTCGCAGAGGCAATATTGTAGCCTATGAGGCTCATCCGAGGCGCGATCATTGCTGGTTGAAAACTTTACCCAATACCCCGCCAGGATGACTTGAAATACAGTCAGCCTTGGCAATTTTTGCCAGCTTCTTTTGAAGCTTATTGTTTTGTTGAAGAACAGGTCTCGTCCCTTTAAATAGTACTTCCGTTATTTAACACAGCTGATTCAGATCATCGACCCTTTTGGATCGCACTGCATGAGGTGAACGTGGAACAAAAGGAAAGTGCACCAAATGTTCAGAGCAGATGAACGAGCAGAGCAAGGAACGACGAGGATGGGATTCGAACCCACGCGTGCAGAGCACAATGGATTAGCAGTCCATCGCCTTAACCACTCGGCCACCTCGTCACTTGTGCGAGTGCCTGACTGCTCTCTGGGCTCGGGTGGTTTTCATGAAGGACCTCTTAGCACTGTGATGTCGAAGCCCACCCTGGAAACCAAAGTATAGTTAATTTTTGTACATGTACACTGAGATATGCCTACAGTTGAACACGTAGAATTTCAAAGCATATTCCATTTGTTTGAGCTTTCGAATGCAGAAGGTTAAACACGTGCGCTCTAGAAAGTTTGAACTTTGTCCAGCACCTGCTGCATTTTTCATCATTTATGACTGATGTTCTTTTTACTCTTAAAAGCTGAGCTTGCTCCTATCTAATGACCCTCAGACAAGTGTTTGTCATTGTGGCCCTCTGTCGTTCTGGTCTCCGTTGCCGTTTTGAGAGAACACCTGAGTCTAGCAAAGGGTAGCACATTTGACACAGGACCTCCCTCAGAACTTGCACTCCCTGCACTCGTCAGTATCCTACCCAACCCCCCAGGGGCCTCGTCAAACTGAATCTATACTGACCCAAACCGCGAGCTTTACCACTCCACCCCTTTTTGCCAAGATACCAATAAGTCTCTTCCCCCAGGGCTTCGAGAAAGCAACTCACAAACCTCTTTAAGTAAAGGGAGAGCAGCAAATAAGGCTTCTCGTACATACTGCCTACTGGATTCGTAGACACACCACGCAGTTTGGAGCCAATTACCACCCTGTCGTTCCACGTCCACATGGGTCCAGTTGAAAGGTCGCGACCTTTGACATCATTCTTTCGCAGAGGCAATATTGTAGCCTATGAGGCTCATCCGAGGCGCGATCATTGCTGGCTGAAAACTTTACCCAATACCCCGCCAGGATGACTTGAAATACAGTCAGCCTTGGCAATTTTTGCCAGCTTCTTTTGAAGCTTATTGTGTTGTTGAAGAACAGGTCTCGTCCTTTTAAATAGTACTTCCTTTATTTAACACAGCTGATTCAGATCATCGACCCTTTTGGATCGCACTGCATGAGGTGAACGTGGAACAAAAGGAAAGTGCACCAAATGTGCAGAGCAGATGAACGAGTAGAGCAAGGAACGACGAGGATGGGATTCGAACCCACGCGTGCAGAGCACAATGGATTAGCAGTCCATCGCCTTAACCACTCGGCCACCTCGTCACTTCTGCGAGTGCCTGACTGCTCTCTGGGCTCGGGTGGTTTTCATGAAGGACCTCTTAGCACTGTGATGTCGAAGCTCACCCTGGAAACCAAAGTATAGTTAATTTTTGTACATGTACGCTGAGATATGCCTACAGTTGAACACGTAGAATTTCAAAGCATATTCCATTTGTTTGAGCTTTCGAATGCAGAAGGTTAAACACTTGCGCTCTAGAAAGTTTGAACTTTGTCCAGCACCTGCTGCATTTTTCATCATTTATGACTGATGTTCTTTGTACTCTTAAAAAGCTGAGCTTGCTCCTATCTCATGACCCTCAGACAAGTGTTTGTCATTGTGGCCCTCTGTCGTTCTGGTCTCCGTTGCCGTTTTGAGAGAACACCTGAGTCTAGCAAAGGGTAGCACATTTGACACAGGACCTCCCTCAGAACTTGCACTCCCTGCACTCGTCAGTATCCTACCCAACCCCCCAGGGGCCTCGTAAAACAGAATCTATACTGACCCAAACCGCGAGCTTTACCACTCCACCCCTTTTTGCCAAGATACCAATAAGTCTCTTCCCCCAGGGCTTCGAGAAAGCAACTCACAAACCTCTTTAAGTAAAGGGAGAGCAGCAAATAAGGCTTCTCGTACATACTGCCTACTGGATTCGTAGACACACCACGCAGTTTGGAGCCAATTACCACCCTGTCGTTCCACGTCCACATGGGTCCAGTTGAAAGGTCGCGACCTTTGACATCATTCTTTCGCAGAGGCAATATTGTAGCCTATGAGGCTCATCCGAGGCGCGATCATTGCTGGTTGAAAACTTTACCCAATACCCCGCCAGGATGACTTGAAATACAGTCAGCCTTGGCAATTTTTGCCAGCTTCTTTTGAAGCTTATTGTGTTGTTGAAGAACAGGTCTCGTCCTTTTAAATAGTACTTCCTTTATTTAACACAGCTGATTCAGATCATCGACCCTTTTGGATCGCACTGCATGAGGTGAACGTGGAACAAAAGGAAAGTGCACCAAATGTGCAGAGCAGATGAACGAGTAGAGCAAGGAACGACGAGGATGGGATTCGAACCCACGCGTGCAGAGCACAATGGATTAGCAGTCCATCGCCTTAACCACTCGGCCACCTCGTCACTTGTGCAAGTGCCTGACTGCTCTCTGGGCTCGGGTGGTTTTCATGAAGGACCTCTTAGCACTGTGATGTCGAAGCTCACCCTGGAAACCAAAGTATAGTTAATTTTTGTACATGTACGCTGAGATATGCCTACAGTTGAACACGTAGAATTTCAAAGCATATTCCATTTGTTTGAGCTTTCGAATGCAGAAGGTTAAACACTTGCGCTCTAGAAAGTTTGAACTTTGTCCAGCACCTGCTGCATTTTTCATCATTTATGACTGATGTTCTTTGTACTCTTAAAAGCTGAGCTTGCTCCTATCTCATGACCCTCAGACAAGTGTTTGTCATTGTGGCCCTCTGTCGTTCTGGTCTCCGTTGCCGTTTTGAGAGAACACCTGAGTCTAGCAAAGGGTAGCACATTTGACACAGGACCTCCCTCAGAACTTGCACTCCCTGCACTCGTCAGTATCCTACCCAACCCCCCAGGGGCCTCGTCAAACAAAATCTATACTGACCCAAACCGCGATCTTTACGACTCCACCCCTTGTTGCCAAGATACCAATAAGTCTCTTCCCCCAGGGGTTCGAGAAAGCAACTCACAAACCTCTTTAAGTAAAGGGAGAGCAGCAAATAAGGCTTCTCGTACATACTGCCTACTGGATTCGTAGACACACCACGCAGTTTGGAGCCAATTACCACCCTGTCGTTCCACGTCCACATGGGTCCAGTTGAAAGGTCGCGACCTTTGACACCATTCTTTCGCAGAGGCAATATTGTAGCCTATGAGGCTCATCCGAGGCGCGATCATTGCTGGTTGAAAACTTTACCCAATACCCCGCCAGGATGACTTGAAATACAGTCAGCCTTGGCAATTTTTGCCAGCTTCTTTTGAAGCTTATTGTGTTGTTGAAGAACAGGTCTCGTCCCTTTAAATAGTACTTCCGTTATTTAACACAGCTGATTCAGATCATCGACCCTTTTGGATCGCACTGCATGAGGTGAACGTGGAACAAAAGGAAAGTGCACCAAATGTTCAGAGCAGTTGAACGAGCAGAGCAAGGAACGACAAGGATGGGATTCGAACCCACGCGTGCAGAGCACAATGGATTAGCAGTCCATCGCCTTAACCACTCGGCCACCTCGTCACTTGTGCGAGTTCCTGACTGCTCTCTGGGCTCGGGTGGTTTTCATGAAGGACCTCTTAGCACTGTGATGTCGAAGCTCACCCTGGAAACCAAAGTATAGTTAATTTTTGTACATGTACACTGAGATATGCCTACAGTTGAACACGTAGAATTTCAAAGCATATTCCATTTGTTTGAGCTTTCGAATGCAGAAGGTTAAACACGTGCGCTCTAGAAAGTTTGAACTTTGTCCAGCACCTGCTGCATTTTTCATCATTTATGACTGATGTTCTTTGTACTCTTAAAAGCTGAGCTTGCTCCTATCTAATGACCCTCAGACAAGCGTTTGTCATTGTGGCCCTCTGTCGTTCTGGTCTCCGTTGCCGTTTTGAGAGAACACCTGTGTCTAGCAAAGGGTAGCACATTTGACACAGGACCTCCCTCAGAACTTGCACTCCCTGCACTCGTCAGTATCCTACCCAACCCCCCAGGGGCCTCGTCAAACAGAATCTATACTGACCCAAACCGCGAGCTTTACCACTCCACCCCTTTTTGCCAAGATACCAATAAGTCTCTTCCCCCAGGGCTTCGAGAAAGCAACTCACAAACCTCTTTAAGTAAAGGGAGAGCAGCAAATAAGGCTTCTCGTACATACTGCCTACTGGATTCGTAGACACACCACGCAGTTTGGAGCCAATTACCACCCTGTCGTTCCACGTCCACATGGGTCCAGTTGAAAGGTCGCGACCTTTGACATCATTCTTTTGCAGAGGCAATATTGTAGCCTATGAGGCTCATCCGAGGCGCGATCATTGCTGGTTGAAAACTTTACCCAATACCCCGCCAGGATGACTTGAAATACAGTCAGCCTTGGCAATTTTTGCCAGCTTCTTTTGAAGCTTATTGTGTTGTTGAAGAACAGGTCTCGTCCTTTTAAATAGTACTTCCTTTATTTAACACAGCTGATTCAGATCTTTGACCCTTTTGGATCGCACTGCATGAGGTGAACGTGGAACAAAAGGAAAGTGCACCAAATGTGCAGAGCAGATGAACGAGCAGAGCAAGGAACGACGAGGATGGGATTCGAACCCACGCGTGCAGAGCACAATGGATTAGCAGTCCATCGCCTTAACCACTCGGCCACCTCGTCACTTGTGCGAGTGCCTGACTGCTCTCTGGGCTCGGGTGGTTTTCATGAAGGACCTCTTAGCACTGTGATGTCGAAGCTCACCCTGGAAACCAAAGTATAGTTAATTTTTGTACATGTACGCTGAGATATGCCTACAGTTGAACACGTAGAATTTCAAAGCATATTCCATTTGTTTGAGCTTTCGAATGCAGAAAGTTAAACACTTGCGCTCTACAAAGTATGAACTTTGTCCAGCACCTGCTGCATTTTTCATCATTTATGACTGATGTTCTTTGTACTCTTAAAAGCTGAGCTTGCTCCTATCTCATGACCCTCAGACAAGTGCTTGTCATTGTGGCCCTCTGTCGTTCTGGTCTCCGTTGCCGTTTTGAGAGAACACCTGAGTCTAGCAAAGGGTAGCACATTTGACACAGGACCTCCCTCAGAACTTGCACTCCCTGCACTCGTCAGTATCCTACCCAACCCCCCAGGGGCCTCGTCAAACAGAATCTATACTGACCCAAACCACCAGCTTTACCACTCCACCCCTTTTTGCCAAGATACCAATAAGTCTCTTCCCCCAGGGCTTCGAGAAAGCAACTCACAAACCTCTTTAAGTAAAGGGAGAGCAGCAAATAAGGCTTCTCGTACATACTGCCTACTGGATTCGTAGACACACCACGCAGTTTGGAGCCAATTACCACCCTGTCGTTCCACGTCCACATGGGTCCAGTTGAAAGGTCGCGACCTTTGACACCATTCTTTCGCAGAGGCAATATTGTAGCCTATGAGGCTCATCCGAGGCGCGATCATTGCTGGTTGAAAACTTTACCCAATACCCCGCCAGGATGACTTGAAATACAGTCAGCCTTGGCAATTTTTGCCAGCTTCTTTTGAAGCTTATTGTGTTGTTGAAGAACAGGTCTCGTCCTTTTAAATAGTACTTCCTTTATTTAACACAGCTGATTCAGATCATCGACCCTTTTGGATCGCACTGCATGAGGTGAACGTGGAACAAATGGAAAGTGCACCAAATGTGCAGAGCAGATGAACGAGCAGAGCAAGGAACGACGAGGATGGGATTCGAACCCACGCGTGCAGAGCACAATGGATTAGCAGTCCATCGCCTTAACCACTCGGCCACCTCGTCACTTGTGCGAGAGCCTGACTGCTCTGTGGGCTCGGTTGGTTTTCATGAAGGACCTCTTAGCACTGTGATGTCGAAGCTCACCCTGGAAACCAAAGTATAGTTAATTTTTGTACATGTACACTGAGATATGCCTACAGTTGAACACGTAGAATTTCAAAGCATATTCCATTTGTTTGAGCTTTCGAATGCAGAAGGTTAAACACGTGCGCTCTAGAAAGTTTGAACTTTGTCCAGCACCTGCTGCATTTTTCATCATTTATGACTGATGTTCTTTGTACTCTTAAAAGCTGAGCTTGCTCCTATCTAATGACCCTCAGACAAGTGTTTGTCATTGTGGCCCTCTGTCGTTCTGGTCTCCGTTGCCGTTTTGAGAGAACACCTGAGTCTAGCAAAGGGTAGCACATTTGACACAGGACCTCCCTCAGAACTTGCACTCCCTGCACTCGTCAGTATCCTACCCAACCCCCCAGGGGCCTCGTCAAACAGAATCTATACTGACCCAAACCGCGAGCTTTACCACTCCACCCCTTTTTGCCAAGATACCAATAAGTCTCTTCCCCCAGGGCTTCGAGAAAGCAACTCACAAACCTCTTTAAGTAAAGGGAGAGCAGCAAATAAGGCTTCTCGTACATACTGCCTACTGGATTCGTAGACACACCACGCAGTTTGGAGCCAATTACCACCCTGTCGTTCCACGTCCACATGGGTCCAGTTGAAAGGTCGCGACCTTTGACATCATTCTTTCGCAGAGGCAATATTGTAGCCTATGAGGCTCATCCGAGGCGCGATCATTGCTGGTTGAAAACTTTACCCAATACCCCGCCAGGATGACTTGAAATACAGTCAGCCTTGGCAATTTTTGCCAGCTTCTTTTGAAGCTTATTGTGTTGTTGAAGAACAGGTCTCGTCCTTTTAAATAGTACTTCCTTTATTTAACACAGCTGATTCAGATCATCGACCCTTTTGGATCGCACTGCATGAGGTGAACGTGGAACAAAAGGAAAGTGCACCAAATGTGCAGAGCAGATGAACGAGCAGAGCAAGGAACGACGAGGATGGGATTCGAACCCACGCGTGCAGAGCACAATGGATTAGCAGTCCATCGCCTTAACCACTCGGCCACCTCGTCACTTGTGCGAGTGCCTGACTGCTCTCTGGGCTCGGGTGGTTTTCATGAAGGACCTCTTAGCACTGTGATGTCGAAGCTCACCCTGGAAACCAAAGTATAGTTAATTTTTGTACATGTACGCTGAGATATGCCTACAGTTGAACACGTAGAATTTCAAAGCATATTCCATTTGTTTGAGCTTTCGAATGCAGAAAGTTAAACACTTGCGCTCTACAAAGTATGAACTTTGTCCAGCACCTGCTGCATTTTTCATCATTTATGACTGATGTTCTTTGTACTCTTAAAAGCTGAGCTTGCTCCTATCTCATGACCCTCAGACAAGTGCTTGTCATTGTGGCCCTCTGTCGTTCTGGTCTCCGTTGCCGTTTTGAGAGAACACCTGAGTCTAGCAAAGGGTAGCACATTTGACACAGGACCTCCCTCAGAACTTGCACTCCCTGCACTCGTCAGTATCCTACCCAACCCCCCAGGGGCCTCGTCAAACAGAATCTATACTGACCCAAACCACCAGCTTTACCACTCCACCCCTTTTTGCCAAGATACCAATAAGTCTCTTCCCCCAGGGCTTCGAGAAAGCAACTCACAAACCTCTTTAAGTAAAGGGAGAGCAGCAAATAAGGCTTCTCGTACATACTGCCTACTGGATTCGTAGACACACCACGCAGTTTGGAGCCAATTACCACCCTGTCGTTCCACGTCCACATGGGTCCAGTTGAAAGGTCGCGACCTTTGACACCATTCTTTCGCAGAGGCAATATTGTAGCCTATGAGGCTCATCCGAGGCGCGATCATTGCTGGTTGAAAACTTTACCCAATACCCCGCCAGGATGACTTGAAATACAGTCAGCCTTGGCAATTTTTGCCAGCTTCTTTTGAAGCTTATTGTGTTGTTGAAGAACAGGTCTCGTCCTTTTAAATAGTACTTCCTTTATTTAACACAGCTGATTCAGATCATCGACCCTTTTGGATCGCACTGCATGAGGTGAACGTGGAACAAATGGAAAGTGCACCAAATGTGCAGAGCAGATGAACGAGCAGAGCAAGGAACGACGAGGATGGGATTCGAACCCACGCGTGCAGAGCACAATGGATTAGCAGTCCATCGCCTTAACCACTCGGCCACCTCGTCACTTGTGCGAGAGCCTGACTGCTCTGTGGGCTCGGTTGGTTTTCATGAAGGACCTCTTAGCACTGTGATGTCGAAGCTCACCCTGGAAACCAAAGTATAGTTAATTTTTGTACATGTACACTGAGATATGCCTACAGTTGAACACGTAGAATTTCAAAGCATATTCCATTTGTTTGAGCTTTCGAATGCAGAAGGTTAAACACGTGCGCTCTAGAAAGTTTGAACTTTGTCCAGCACCTGCTGCATTTTTCATCATTTATGACTGATGTTCTTTGTACTCTTAAAAGCTGAGCTTGCTCCTATCTAATGACCCTCAGACAAGTGTTTGTCATTGTGGCCCTCTGTCGTTCTGGTCTCCGTTGCCGTTTTGAGAGAACACCTGAGTCTAGCAAAGGGTAGCACATTTGACACAGGACCTCCCTCAGAACTTGCACTCCCTGCACTCGTCAGTATCCTACCCAACCCCCCAGGGGCCTCGTCAAACAGAATCTATACTGACCCAAACCGCGAGCTTTACCACTCCACCCCTTTTTGCCAAGATACCAATAAGTCTCTTCCCCCAGGGCTTCGAGAAAGCAACTCACAAACCTCTTTAAGTAAAGGGAGAGCAGCAAATAAGGCTTCTCGTACATACTGCCTACTGGATTCGTAGACACACCACGCAGTTTGGAGCCAATTACCACCCTGTCGTTCCACGTCCACATGGGTCCAGTTGAAAGGTCGCGACCTTTGACATCATTCTTTCGCAGAGGCAATATTGTAGCCTATGAGGCTCATCCGAGGCGCGATCATTGCTGGTTGAAAACTTTACCCAATACCCCGCCAGGATGACTTGAAATACAGTCAGCCTTGGCAATTTTTGCCAGCTTCTTTTGAAGCTTATTGTGTTGTTGAAGAACAGGTCTCGTCCTTTTAAATAGTACTTCCTTTATTTAACACAGCTGATTCAGATCATCGACCCTTTTGGATCGCACTGCATGAGGTGAACGTGGAACAAAAGGAAAGTGCACCAAATGTGCAGAGCAGATGAACGAGCAGAGCAAGGAACGACGAGGATGGGATTCGAACCCACGCGTGCAGAGCACAATGGATTAGCAGTCCATCGCCTTAACCACTCGGCCACCTCGTCACTTGTGCGAGTGCCTGACTGCTCTCTGGGCTCGGGTGGTTTTCATGAAGGACCTCTTAGCACTGTGATGTCGAAGCTCACCCTGGAAACCAAAGTATAGTTAATTTTTGTACATGTACGCTGAGATATGCCTACAGTTGAACACGTAGAATTTCAAAGCATATTCCATTTGTTTGAGCTTTCGAATGCAGAAAGTTAAACACTTGCGCTCTACAAAGTATGAACTTTGTCCAGCACCTGCTGCATTTTTCATCATTTATGACTGATGTTCTTTGTACTCTTAAAAGCTGAGCTTGCTCCTATCTCATGACCCTCAGACAAGTGCTTGTCATTGTGGCCCTCTGTCGTTCTGGTCTCCGTTGCCGTTTTGAGAGAACACCTGAGTCTAGCAAAGGGTAGCACATTTGACACAGGACCTCCCTCAGAACTTGCACTCCCTGCACTCGTCAGTATCCTACCCAACCCCCCAGGGGCCTCGTCAAACAGAATCTATACTGACCCAAACCACCAGCTTTACCACTCCACCCCTTTTTGCCAAGATACCAATAAGTCTCTTCCCCCAGGGCTTCGAGAAAGCAACTCACAAACCTCTTTAAGTAAAGGGAGAGCAGCAAATAAGGCTTCTCGTACATACTGCCTACTGGATTCGTAGACACACCACGCAGTTTGGAGCCAATTACCACCCTGTCGTTCCACGTCCACATGGGTCCAGTTGAAAGGTCGCGACCTTTGACACCATTCTTTCGCAGAGGCAATATTGTAGCCTATGAGGCTCATCCGAGGCGCGATCATTGCTGGTTGAAAACTTTACCCAATACCCCGCCAGGATGACTTGAAATACAGTCAGCCTTGGCAATTTTTGCCAGCTTCTTTTGAAGCTTATTGTGTTGTTGAAGAACAGGTCTCGTCCTTTTAAATAGTACTTCCTTTATTTAACACAGCTGATTCAGATCATCGACCCTTTTGGATCGCACTGCATGAGGTGAACGTGGAACAAAAGGAAAGTGCACCAAATGTGCAGAGCAGATGAACGAGCAGAGCAAGGAACGACGAGGATGGGATTCGAACCCACGCGTGCAGAGCACAATGGATTAGCAGTCCATCGCCTTAACCACTCGGCCACCTCGTCACTTGTGCGAGTGCCTGACTGCTCTCTGGGCTCGGGTGGTTTTCATGAAGGACCTCTTAGCACTGTGATGTCGAAGCTCACCCTGGAAACCAAAGTATAGTTAATTTTTGTACATGTACACTGAGATATGCCTACAGTTGAACACGTAGAATTTCAAAGCATATTCCATTTGTTTGAGCTTTCGAATGCAGAAGGTTAAACACTTGCGCTCTAGAAAGTTTGAACTTTGTCCAGCACCTGCTGCATTTTTCATCATTTATGACTGATGTTCTTTGTACTCTTAAAAGCTGAGCTTGCTCCTATCTCATGACCCTCAGACAAGTGCTTGTCATTGTGGCCCTCTGTCGTTCTGGTCTCCGTTGCCGTTTTGAGAGAACACCTGAGTCTAGCAAAGGGTAGCACATTTGACACAGGACCTCCCTCAGAACTTGCACTCCCTGCACTCGTCAGTATCCTACCCAACCCCCCAGGGGCCTCGTCAAACAGAATCTATACTGACCCAAACCGCGAGCTTTACCACTCCTACCCTTTTTGCCAAGATACCAATAAGTCTCTTCCCCCAGGGCTTCGAGAAAGCAACTCACAAACCTCTTTAAGTAAAGGGAGAGCAGCAAATAAGGCTTCTCATACATACTGCCTACTGGATTCGTAGACACACCACGCAGTTTGGAGCCAATTACCACCCTGTCGTTCCACGTCCACATGGGTCCAGTTGAAAGGTCGCGACCTTTGACACTATTCTTTCGCAGAGGCAATATTGTAGCCTATGAGGCTCATCCGAGGCGCGATCATTGCTGGTTGAAAACTTTACCCAATACCCCGCCAGGATGACTTGAAATACAGTCAGCCTTGGCAATTTTTGCCAGCTTCTTTTGAAGCTTATTGTGTTGTTGAAGAACAGGTCTCGTCCCTTTAAATAGTACTTCCGTTATTTAACACAGCTGATTCAGATCATCGACCCTTTTGGATCGCACTGCATGAGGTGAACGTGGAACAAAAGGAAAGTGCACCAAATGTTCAGAGCAGATGAACGAGCAGAGCAAGGAACGACGAGGATGGGATTCGAACCCACGCGTGCAGAGCACAATGGATTAGCAGTCCATCGCCTTAACCACTCGGCCACCTCGTCACTTGTGCGAGTGCCTGACTGCTCTCTGGGCTCGGGTGGTTTTCATGAAGGACCTCTTAGCACTGTGATGTCGAAGCTCACCCTGGAAACCAAAGTATAGTTAATTTTTGTACATGTACACTGAGATATGCCTACAGTTGAACACGTAGAATTTCAAAGCATATTCCATTTGTTTGAGCTTTCGAATGCAGAAGGTTAAACACTTGCGCTCTAGAAAGTTTGAACTTTGTCCAGCACCTGCTGCATTTTTCATCATTTATGACTGATGTTCTTTGTACTCTTAAAAAGCTGAGCTTGCTCCTATCTCATGACCCTCAGACAAGTGTTTGTCATTGTGGCCCTCTGTCGTTCTGGTCTCCGTTGCCGTTTTGAGAGAACACCTGAGTCTAGCAAAGGGTAGCACATTTGACACAGGACCTCCCTCAGAACTTGCACTCCCTGCACTCGTCAGTATCCTACCCAACCCCCCAGGGGCCTCGTAAAACAGAATCTATACTGACCCAAACCGCGAGCTTTACCACTCCACCCCTTTTTGCCAAGATACCAATAAGTCTCTTCCCCCAGGGCTTCGAGAAAGCAACTCACAAACCTCTTTAAGTAAAGGGAGAGCAGCAAATAAGGCTTCTCGTACATACTGCCTACTGGATTCGTAGACACACCACGCAGTTTGGAGCCAATTACCACCCTGTCGTTCCACGTCCACATGGGTCCAGTTGAAAGGTCGCGACCTTTGACATCATTCTTTCGCAGAGGCAATATTGTAGCCTATGAGGCTCATCCGAGGCGCGATCATTGCTGGTTGAAAACTTTACCCAATACCCCGCCAGGATGACTTGAAATACAGTCAGCCTTGGCAATTTTTGCCAGCTTCTTTTGAAGCTTATTGTGTTGTTGAAGAACAGGTCTCGTCCTTTTAAATAGTACTTCCTTTATTTAACACAGCTGATTCAGATCATCGACCCTTTTGGATCGCACTGCATGAGGTGAACGTGGAACAAAAGGAAAGTGCACCAAATGTGCAGAGCAGATGAACGAGCAGAGCAAGGAACGACGAGGATGGGATTCGAACCCACGCGTGCAGAGCACAATGGATTAGCAGTCCATCGCCTTAACCACTCGGCCACCTCGTCACTTGTGCGAGTGCCTGACTGCTCTCTGGGCTCGGGTGGTTTTCATGAAGGACCTCTTAGCACTGTGATGTCGAAGCTCACCCTGGAAACCAAAGTATAGTTAATTTTTGTACATGTACGCTGAGATATGCCTACAGTTGAACACGTAGAATTTCAAAGCATATTCCATTTGTTTGAGCTTTCGAATGCAGAAGGTTAAACACGTGCGCTCTAGAAAGTTTGAACTTTGTCCAGCACCTGCTGCATTTTTCATCATTTATGACTGATGTTCTTTGTACTCTTAAAAGCTGAGCTTGCTCCTATCTAATGACCCTCAGACAAGCGTTTGTCATTGTGGCCCTCTGTCGTTCTGGTCTCCGTTGCCGTTTTGAGAGAACACCTGTGTCTAGCAAAGGGTAGCACATTTGACACAGGACCTCCCTCAGAACTTGCACTCCCTGCACTCGTCAGTATCCTACCCAACCCCCCAGGGGCCTCGTCAAACAGAATCTATACTGACCCAAACCGCGAGCTTTACCACTCCACCCCTTTTTGCCAAGATACCAATAAGTCTCTTCCCCCAGGGCTTCGAGAAAGCAACTCACAAACCTCTTTAAGTAAAGGGAGAGCAGCAAATAAGGCTTCTCGTACATACTGCCTACTGGATTCGTAGACACACCACGCAGTTTGGAGCCAATTACCACCCTGTCGTTCCACGTCCACATGGGTCCAGTTGAAAGGTCGCGACCTTTGACATCATTCTTTTGCAGAGGCAATATTGTAGCCTATGAGGCTCATCCGAGGCGCGATCATTGCTGGTTGAAAACTTTACCCAATACCCCGCCAGGATGACTTGAAATACAGTCAGCCTTGGCAATTTTTGCCAGCTTCTTTTGAAGCTTATTGTGTTGTTGAAGAACAGGTCTCGTCCTTTTAAATAGTACTTCCTTTATTTAACACAGCTGATTCAGATCATCGACCCTTTTGGATCGCACTGCATGAGGTGAACGTGGAACAAAAGGAAAGTGCACCAAATGTGCAGAGCAGATGAACGAGCAGAGCAAGGAACGACGAGGATGGGATTCGAACCCACGCGTGCAGAGCACAATGGATTAGCAGTCCATCGCCTTAACCACTCGGCCACCTCGTCACTTGTGCGAGTGCCTGACTGCTCTCTGGGCTCGGGTGGTTTTCATGAAGGACCTCTTAGCACTGTGATGTCGAAGCTCACCCTGGAAACCAAAGTATAGTTAATTTTTGTACATGTACACTGAGATATGCCTACAGTTGAACACGTAGAATTTCAAAGCATATTCCATTTGTTTGAGCTTTCGAATGCAGAAGGTTAAACACGTGCGCTCTAGAAAGTTTGAACTTTGTCCAGCACCTGCTGCATTTTTCATCATTTATGACTGATGTTCTTTGTACTCTTAAAAGCTGAGCTTGCTCCTATCTAATGACCCTCAGACAAGTGTTTGTCATTGTGGCCCTCTGTCGTTCTGGTCTCCGTTGCCGTTTTGAGAGAACACCTGAGTCTAGCAAAGGGTAGCACATTTGACACAGGACCTCCCTCAGAACTTGCACTCCCTGCACTCGTCAGTATCCTACCCAACCCCCCAGGGGCCTCGTCAAACAGAATCTATACTGACCCAAACCGCGAGCTTTACCACTCCACCCCTTTTTGCCAAGATACCAATAAGTCTCTTCCCCCAGGGCTTCGAGAAAGCAACTCACAAACCTCTTTAAGTAAAGGGAGAGCAGCAAATAAGGCTTCTCGTACATACTGCCTACTGGATTCGTAGACACACCACGCAGTTTGGAGCCAATTACCACCCTGTCGTTCCACGTCCACATGGGTCCAGTTGAAAGGTCGCGACCTTTGACATCATTCTTTCGCAGAGGCAATATTGTAGCCTATGAGGCTCATCCGAGGCGCGATCATTGCTGGTTGAAAACTTTACCCAATACCCCGCCAGGATGACTTGAAATACAGTCAGCCTTGGCAATTTTTGCCAGCTTCTTTTGAAGCTTATTGTGTTGTTGAAGAACAGGTCTCGTCCTTTTAAATAGTACTTCCTTTATTTAACACAGCTGATTCAGATCATCGACCCTTTTGGATCGCACTGCATGAGGTGAACGTGGAACAAAAGGAAAGTGCACCAAATGTGCAGAGCAGATGAACGAGCAGAGCAAGGAACGACGAGGATGGGATTCGAACCCACGCGTGCAGAGCACAATGGATTAGCAGTCCATCGCCTTAACCACTCGGCCACCTCGTCACTTGTGCGAGTGCCTGACTGCTCTCTGGGCTCGGGTGGTTTTCATGAAGGACCTCTTAGCACTGTGATGTCGAAGCTCACCCTGGAAACCAAAGTATAGTTAATTTTTGTACATGTACGCTGAGATATGCCTACAGTTGAACACGTAGAATTTCAAAGCATATTCCATTTGTTTGAGCTTTCGAATGCAGAAAGTTAAACACTTGCGCTCTACAAAGTATGAACTTTGTCCAGCACCTGCTGCATTTTTCATCATTTATGACTGATGTTCTTTGTACTCTTAAAAGCTGAGCTTGCTCCTATCTCATGACCCTCAGACAAGTGCTTGTCATTGTGGCCCTCTGTCGTTCTGGTCTCCGTTGCCGTTTTGAGAGAACACCTGAGTCTAGCAAAGGGTAGCACATTTGACACAGGACCTCCCTCAGAACTTGCACTCCCTGCACTCGTCAGTATCCTACCCAACCCCCCAGGGGCCTCGTCAAACAGAATCTATACTGACCCAAACCACCAGCTTTACCACTCCACCCCTTTTTGCCAAGATACCAATAAGTCTCTTCCCCCAGGGCTTCGAGAAAGCAACTCACAAACCTCTTTAAGTAAAGGGAGAGCAGCAAATAAGGCTTCTCGTACATACTGCCTACTGGATTCGTAGACACACCACGCAGTTTGGAGCCAATTACCACCCTGTCGTTCCACGTCCACATGGGTCCAGTTGAAAGGTCGCGACCTTTGACACCATTCTTTCGCAGAGGCAATATTGTAGCCTATGAGGCTCATCCGAGGCGCGATCATTGCTGGTTGAAAACTTTACCCAATACCCCGCCAGGATGACTTGAAATACAGTCAGCCTTGGCAATTTTTGCCAGCTTCTTTTGAAGCTTATTGTGTTGTTGAAGAACAGGTCTCGTCCTTTTAAATAGTACTTCCTTTATTTAACACAGCTGATTCAGATCATCGACCCTTTTGGATCGCACTGCATGAGGTGAACGTGGAACAAATGGAAAGTGCACCAAATGTGCAGAGCAGATGAACGAGCAGAGCAAGGAACGACGAGGATGGGATTCGAACCCACGCGTGCAGAGCACAATGGATTAGCAGTCCATCGCCTTAACCACTCGGCCACCTCGTCACTTGTGCGAGAGCCTGACTGCTCTGTGGGCTCGGTTGGTTTTCATGAAGGACCTCTTAGCACTGTGATGTCGAAGCTCACCCTGGAAACCAAAGTATAGTTAATTTTTGTACATGTACACTGAGATATGCCTACAGTTGAACACGTAGAATTTCAAAGCATATTCCATTTGTTTGTGCTTTTGAATGCAGAAGGTTAAACACGTGCGCTCTAGAAAGTTTGAACTTTGTCCAGCACCTGCTGCATTTTTCATCATTTATGACTGATGTTCTTTGTACTCTTAAAAGCTGAGCTTGCTCCTATCTAATGACCCTCAGACAAGTGTTTGTCATTGTGGCCCTCTGTCGTTCTGGTCTCCGTTGCCGTTTTGAGAGAACACCTGAGTCTAGCAAAGGGTAGCACATTTGACACAGGACCTCCCTCAGAACTTGCACTCCCTGCACTCGTCAGTATCCTACCCAACCCCCCAGGGGCCTCGTCAAACAGAATCTATACTGACCCAAACCGCGAGCTTTACCACTCCACCCCTTTTTGCCAAGATACCAATAAGTCTCTTCCCCCAGGGCTTCGAGAAAGCAACTCACAAACCTCTTTAAGTAAAGGGAGAGCAGCAAATAAGGCTTCTCGTACATACTGCCTACTGGATTCGTAGACACACCACGCAGTTTGGAGCCAATTACCACCCTGTCGTTCCACGTCCACATGGGTCCAGTTGAAAGGTCGCGACCTTTGACATCATTCTTTCGCAGAGGCAATATTGTAGCCTATGAGGCTCATCCGAGGCGCGATCATTGCTGGTTGAAAACTTTACCCAATACCCCGCCAGGATGACTTGAAATACAGTCAGCCTTGGCAATTTTTGCCAGCTTCTTTTGAAGCTTATTGTGTTGTTGAAGAACAGGTCTCGTCCTTTTAAATAGTACTTCCTTTATTTAACACAGCTGATTCAGATCATCGACCCTTTTGGATCGCACTGCATGAGGTGAACGTGGAACAAAAGGAAAGTGCACCAAATGTGCAGAGCAGATGAACGAGCAGAGCAAGGAACGACGAGGATGGGATTCGAACCCACGCGTGCAGAGCACAATGGATTAGCAGTCCATCGCCTTAACCACTCGGCCACCTCGTCACTTGTGCGAGTGCCTGACTGCTCTCTGGGCTCGGGTGGTTTTCATGAAGGACCTCTTAGCACTGTGATGTCGAAGCTCACCCTGGAAACCAAAGTATAGTTAATTTTTGTACATGTACGCTGAGATATGCCTACAGTTGAACACGTAGAATTTCAAAGCATATTCCATTTGTTTGAGCTTTCGAATGCAGAAGGTTAAACACTTGCGCTCTAGAAAGTTTGAACTTTGTCCAGCACCTGCTGCATTTTTCATCATTTATGACTGATGTTCTTTGTACTCTTAAAAGCTGAGCTTGCTCCTATCTCATGACCCTCAGACAAGTGCTTGTCATTGTGGCCCTCTGTCGTTCTGGTCTCCGTTGCCGTTTTGAGAGAACACCTGAGTCTAGCAAAGGGTAGCACATTTGACACAGGACCTCCCTCAGAACTTGCACTCCCTGCACTCGTCAGTATCCTACCCAACCCCCCAGGGGCCTCGTCAAACAGAATCTATACTGACCCAAACCGCGAGCTTTACCACTCCTACCCTTTTTGCCAAGATACCAATAAGTCTCTTCCCCCAGGGCTTCGAGAAAGCAACTCACAAACCTCTTTAAGTAAAGGGAGAGCAGCAAATAAGGCTTCTCATACATACTGCCTACTGGATTCGTAGACACACCACGCAGTTTGGAGCCAATTACCACCCTGTCGTTCCACGTCCACATGGGTCCAGTTGAAAGGTCGCGACCTTTGACACTATTCTTTCGCAGAGGCAATATTGTAGCCTATGAGGCTCATCCGAGGCGCGATCATTGCTGGTTGAAAACTTTACCCAATACCCCGCCAGGATGACTTGAAATACAGTCAGCCTTGGCAATTTTTGCCAGCTTCTTTTGAAGCTTATTGTGTTGTTGAAGAACAGGTCTCGTCCCTTTAAATAGTACTTCCGTTATTTAACACAGCTGATTCAGATCATCGACCCTTTTGGATCGCACTGCATGAGGTGAACGTGGAACAAAAGGAAAGTGCACCAAATGTTCAGAGCAGATGAACGAGCAGAGCAAGGAACGACGAGGATGGGATTCGAACCCACGCGTGCAGAGCACAATGGATTAGCAGTCCATCGCCTTAACCACTCGGCCACCTCGTCACTTGTGCGAGTGCCTGACTGCTCTCTGGGCTCGGGTGGTTTTCATGAAGGACCTCTTAGCACTGTGATGTCGAAGCTCACCCTGGAAACCAAAGTATAGTTAATTTTTGTACATGTACACTGAGATATGCCTACAGTTGAACACGTAGAATTTCAAAGCATATTCCATTTGTTTGAGCTTTCGAATGCAGAAGGTTAAACACTTGCGCTCTAGAAAGTTTGAACTTTGTCCAGCACCTGCTGCATTTTTCATCATTTATGACTGATGTTCTTTGTACTCTTAAAAAGCTGAGCTTGCTCCTATCTCATGACCCTCAGACAAGTGTTTGTCATTGTGGCCCTCTGTCGTTCTGGTCTCCGTTGCCGTTTTGAGAGAACACCTGAGTCTAGCAAAGGGTAGCACATTTGACACAGGACCTCCCTCAGAACTTGCACTCCCTGCACTCGTCAGTATCCTACCCAACCCCCCAGGGGCCTCGTAAAACAGAATCTATACTGACCCAAACCGCGAGCTTTACCACTCCACCCCTTTTTGCCAAGATACCAATAAGTCTCTTCCCCCAGGGCTTCGAGAAAGCAACTCACAAACCTCTTTAAGTAAAGGGAGAGCAGCAAATAAGGCTTCTCGTACATACTGCCTACTGGATTCGTAGACACACCACGCAGTTTGGAGCCAATTACCACCCTGTCGTTCCACGTCCACATGGGTCCAGTTGAAAGGTCGCGACCTTTGACATCATTCTTTCGCAGAGGCAATATTGTAGCCTATGAGGCTCATCCGAGGCGCGATCATTGCTGGTTGAAAACTTTACCCAATACCCCGCCAGGATGACTTGAAATACAGTCAGCCTTGGCAATTTTTGCCAGCTTCTTTTGAAGCTTATTGTGTTGTTGAAGAACAGGTCTCGTCCTTTTAAATAGTACTTCCTTTATTTAACACAGCTGATTCAGATCATCGACCCTTTTGGATCGCACTGCATGAGGTGAACGTGGAACAAAAGGAAAGTGCACCAAATGTGCAGAGCAGATGAACGAGTAGAGCAAGGAACGACGAGGATGGGATTCGAACCCACGCGTGCAGAGCACAATGGATTAGCAGTCCATCGCCTTAACCACTCGGCCACCTCGTCACTTGTGCGAGTTCCTGACTGCTCTCTGGGCTCGGGTGGTTTTCATGAAGGACCTCTTAGCACTGTGATGTCGAAGCTCACCCTGGAAACCAAAGTATAGTTAATTTTTGTACATGTACGCTGAGATATGCCTACAGTTGAACACGTAGAATTTCAAAGCATATTCCATTTGTTTGAGCTTTCGAATGCAGAAGGTTAAACACGTGCGCTCTAGAAAGTTTGAACTTTGTCCAGCACCTGCTGCATTTTTCATCATTTATGACTGATGTTCTTTGTACTCTTAAAAGCTGAGCTTGCTCCTATCTAATGACCCTCAGACAAGCGTTTGTCATTGTGGCCCTCTGTCGTTCTGGTCTCCGTTGCCGTTTTGAGAGAACACCTGTGTCTAGCAAAGGGTAGCACATTTGACACAGGACCTCCCTCAGAACTTGCACTCCCTGCACTCGTCAGTATCCTACCCAACCCCCCAGGGGCCTCGTCAAACAGAATCTATACTGACCCAAACCGCGAGCTTTACCACTCCACCCCTTTTTGCCAAGATACCAATAAGTCTCTTCCCCCAGGGCTTCGAGAAAGCAACTCACAAACCTCTTTAAGTAAAGGGAGAGCAGCAAATAAGGCTTCTCGTACATACTGCCTACTGGATTCGTAGACACACCACGCAGTTTGGAGCCAATTACCACCCTGTCGTTCCACGTCCACATGGGTCCAGTTGAAAGGTCGCGACCTTTGACATCATTCTTTTGCAGAGGCAATATTGTAGCCTATGAGGCTCATCCGAGGCGCGATCATTGCTGGTTGAAAACTTTACCCAATACCCCGCCAGGATGACTTGAAATACAGTCAGCCTTGGCAATTTTTGCCAGCTTCTTTTGAAGCTTATTGTGTTGTTGAAGAACAGGTCTCGTCCTTTTAAATAGTACTTCCTTTATTTAACACAGCTGATTCAGATCATCGACCCTTTTGGATCGCACTGCATGAGGTGAACGTGGAACAAAAGGAAAGTGCACCAAATGTGCAGAGCAGATGAACGAGCAGAGCAAGGAACGACGAGGATGGGATTCGAACCCACGCGTGCAGAGCACAATGGATTAGCAGTCCATCGCCTTAACCACTCGGCCACCTCGTCACTTGTGCGAGTGCCTGACTGCTCTCTGGGCTCGGGTGGTTTTCATGAAGGACCTCTTAGCACTGTGATGTCGAAGCTCACCCTGGAAACCAAAGTATAGTTAATTTTTGTACATGTACACTGAGATATGCCTACAGTTGAACACGTAGAATTTCAAAGCATATTCCATTTGTTTGAGCTTTCGAATGCAGAAGGTTAAACACGTGCGCTCTAGAAAGTTTGAACTTTGTCCAGCACCTGCTGCATTTTTCATCATTTATGACTGATGTTCTTTGTACTCTTAAAAGCTGAGCTTGCTCCTATCTAATGACCCTCAGACAAGTGTTTGTCATTGTGGCCCTCTGTCGTTCTGGTCTCCGTTGCCGTTTTGAGAGAACACCTGAGTCTAGCAAAGGGTAGCACATTTGACACAGGACCTCCCTCAGAACTTGCACTCCCTGCACTCGTCAGTATCCTACCCAACCCCCCAGGGGCCTCGTCAAACAGAATCTATACTGACCCAAACCGCGAGCTTTACCACTCCACCCCTTTTTGCCAAGATACCAATAAGTCTCTTCCCCCAGGGCTTCGAGAAAGCAACTCACAAACCTCTTTAAGTAAAGGGAGAGCAGCAAATAAGGCTTCTCGTACATACTGCCTACTGGATTCGTAGACACACCACGCAGTTTGGAGCCAATTACCACCCTGTCGTTCCACGTCCACATGGGTCCAGTTGAAAGGTCGCGACCTTTGACATCATTCTTTCGCAGAGGCAATATTGTAGCCTATGAGGCTCATCCGAGGCGCGATCATTGCTGGTTGAAAACTTTACCCAATACCCCGCCAGGATGACTTGAAATACAGTCAGCCTTGGCAATTTTTGCCAGCTTCTTTTGAAGCTTATTGTGTTGTTGAAGAACAGGTCTCGTCCTTTTAAATAGTACTTCCTTTATTTAACACAGCTGATTCAGATCATCGACCCTTTTGGATCGCACTGCATGAGGTGAACGTGGAACAAAAGGAAAGTGCACCAAATGTGCAGAGCAGATGAACGAGCAGAGCAAGGAACGACGAGGATGGGATTCGAACCCACGCGTGCAGAGCACAATGGATTAGCAGTCCATCGCCTTAACCACTCGGCCACCTCGTCACTTGTGCGAGTGCCTGACTGCTCTCTGGGCTCGGGTGGTTTTCATGAAGGACCTCTTAGCACTGTGATGTCGAAGCTCACCCTGGAAACCAAAGTATAGTTAATTTTTGTACATGTACGCTGAGATATGCCTACAGTTGAACACGTAGAATTTCAAAGCATATTCCATTTGTTTGAGCTTTCGAATGCAGAAGGTTAAACACGTGCGCTCTAGAAAGTTTGAACTTTGTCCAGCACCTGCTGCATTTTTCATCATTTATGACTGATGTTCTTTGTACTCTTAAAAGCTGAGCTTGCTCCTATCTCATGACCCTCAGACAAGTGCTTGTCATTGTGGCCCTCTGTCGTTCTGGTCTCCGTTGCCGTTTTGAGAGAACACCTGAGTCTAGCAAAGGGTAGCACATTTGACACAGGACCTCCCTCAGAACTTGCACTCCCTGCACTCGTCAGTATCCTACCCAACCCCCCAGGGGCCTCGTCAAACAGAATCTATACTGACCCAAACCGCGAGCTTTACCACTCCACCCCTTTTTGCCAAGATACCAATAAGTCTCTTCCCCCAGGGCTTCGAGAAAGCAACTCACAAACCTCTTTAAGTAAAGGGAGAGCAGCAAATAAGGCTTCTCGTACATACTGCCTACTGGATTCGTAGACACACCACGCAGTTTGGAGCCAATTACCACCCTGTCGTTCCACGTCCACATGGGTCCAGTTGAAAGGTCGCGACCTTTGACACCATTCTTTCGCAGAGGCAATATTGTAGCCTATGAGGCTCATCCGAGGCGCGATCATTGCTGGTTGAAAACTTTACCCAATACCCCGCCAGGATGACTTGAAATACAGTCAGCCTTGGCAATTTTTGCCAGCTTCTTTTGAAGCTTATTGTGTTGTTGAAGAACAGGTCTCGTCCTTTTAAATAGTACTTCCTTTATTTAACACAGCTGATTCAGATCATCGACCCTTTTGGATCGCACTGCATGAGGTGAACGTGGAACAAAAGGAAAGTGCACCAAATGTGCAGAGCAGATGAACGAGCAGAGCAAGGAACGACGAGGATGGGATTCGAACCCACGCGTGCAGAGCACAATGGATTAGCAGTCCATCGCCTTAACCACTCGGCCACCTCGTCACTTGTGCGAGAGCCTGACTGCTCTGTGGGCTCGGGTGGTTTTCATGAAGGACCTCTTAGCACTGTGATGTCGAAGCTCACCCTGGAAACCAAAGTATAGTTAATTTTTGTACATGTACGCTGAGATATGCCTACAGTTGAACACGTAGAATTTCAAAGCATATTCCATTTGTTTGAGCTTTCGAATGCAGAAGGTTAAACACTTGCGCTCTACAAAGTTTGAACTTTGTCCAGCACCTGCTGCATTTTTCATCATTTATGACTGATGTTCTTTGTACTCTTAAAAGCTGAGCTTGCTCCTATCTAATGACCCTCAGACAAGCGCTTGTCATTGTGGCCCTCTGTCGTTCTGGTCTCCGTTGCCGTTTTGAGAGAACACCTGAGTCTAGCAAAGGGTAGCACATTTGACACAGGACCTCCCTCAGAACTTGCACTCCCTGCACTCGTCAGTATCCTACACAACCCCCCAGGGGCCTCGTCAAACAGAATCTATACTGACCCAAACCGCGATCTTTACGACTCCACCCCTTGTTGCCAAGATACCAATAAGTCTCTTCCCCCAGGGGTTCGAGAAAGCAACTCACAAACCTCTTTAAGTAAAGGGAGAGCAGCAAATAAGGCTTCTCGTACATACTGCCTACTGGATTCGTAGACACACCACGCAGTTTGGAGCCAATTACCACCCTGTCGTTCCACGTCCACATGGGTCCAGTTGAAAGGTCGCGACCTTTGACACCATTCTTTTGCAGAGGCAATATTGTAGCCTATGAGGCTCATCCGAGGCGCGATCATTGCTGGTTGAAAACTTTACCCAATACCCCGCCAGGATGACTTGAAATACAGTCAGCCTTGGCAATTTTTGCCAGCTTCTTTTGAAGCTTATTGTGTTGTTGAAGAACAGGTCTCGTCCTTTTAAATAGTACTTCCTTTATTTAACACAGCTGATTCAGATCATCGACCCTTTTGGATCGCACTGCATGAGGTGAACGTGGAACAAAAGGAAAGTGCACCAAATGTGCAGAGCAGATGAAGGAGCAGACCAAGGAACGACGAGGATGGGATTCGAACCCACGCGTGCAGAGCACAATGGATTAGCAGTCCATCTCCTTAACCACTCGGCCACCTCGTCACTTGTGCGAGAGCCTGACTGCTCTGTGGGCTCGGGTGGTTTTCATGAAGGACCTCTTAGCACTGTGATGTCGAAGCTCACCCTGGAAACCAAAGTATAGTTAATTTTTGTACATGTACGCTGAGATATGCCTACAGTTGAACACGTAGAATTTCAAAGCATATTCCATTTGTTTGAGCTTTCGAATGCAGAAGGTTAAACACTTGCGCTCTACAAAGTTTGAACTTTGTCCAGCACCTGCTGCATTTTTCATCATTTATGACTGATGTTCTTTGTACTCTTAAAAGCTGAGCTTGCTCCTATCTAATGACCCTCAGACAAGCGCTTGTCATTGTGGCCCTCTGTCGTTCTGGTCTCCGTTGCCGTTTTGAAAGAACACCTGAGTCTAGCAAAGGGTAGCACATTTGACACAGGACCTCCCTCAGAACTTGCACTCCCTGCACTCGTCAGTATCCTACACAACCCCCCAGGGGCCTCGTCAAACAGAATCTATACTGACCCAAACCGCGATCTTTACGACTCCACCCCTTGTTGCCAAGATACCAATAAGTCTCTTCCCCCAGGGGTTCGAGAAAGCAACTCACAAACCTCTTTAAGTAAAGGGAGAGCAGCAAATAAGGCTTCTCGTACATACTGCCTACTGGATTCGTAGACACACCACGCAGTTTGGAGCCAATTACCACCCTGTCGTTCCACGTCCACATGGGTCCAGTTGAAAGGTCGCGACCTTTGACACCATTCTTTTGCAGAGGCAATATTGTAGCCTATGAGGCTCATCCGAGGCGCGATCATTGCTGGTTGAAAACTTTACCCAATACCCCGCCAGGATGACTTGAAATACAGTCAGCCTTGGCAATTTTTGCCAGCTTCTTTAGAAGCTTATTGTGTTGTTGAAGAACAGGTCTCGTCCCTTTAAATAGTACTTCCGTTATTTAACACAGCTGATTCAGATCATCGACCCTTTTGGATCGCACTGCATGAGGTGAACGTGGAACAAAAGGAAAGTGCACCAAATGTTCATAGCAGTTGAACGAGCAGAGCAAGGAACGACGAGGATGGGATTCGAACCCACGCGTGCAGAGCACAATGGATTAGCAGTCCATCGCCTTAACCACTCGGCCACCTCGTCACTTGTGCGAGTGCCTGACTGCTCTCTGGGCTCGGGTGGTTTTCATGAAGGACCTCTTAGCACTGTGATGTCGAAGCTCACCCTGGAAACCAAAGTATAGTTAATTTTTGTACATGTACACTGAGATATGCCTACAGTTGAACACGTAGAATTTCAAAGCATATTCCATTTGTTTGAGCTTTCGAATGCAGAAGGTTAAACACGTGCGCTCTAGAAAGTTTGAACTTTGTCCAGCACCTGCTGCATTTTTCATCATTTATGACTGATGTTCTTTGTACTCTTAAAAGCTGAGCTTGCTCCTATCTAATGACCCTCAGACAAGTGTTTGTCATTGTGGCCCTCTGTCGTTCTGGTCTCCGTTGCCGTTTTGAGAGAACACCTGAGTCTAGCAAAGGGTAGCACATTTGACACAGGACCTCCCTCAGAACTTGCACTCCCTGCACTCGTCAGTATCCTACCCAACCCCCCAGGGGCCTCGTAAAACAGAATCTATACTGACCCAAACCGCGAGCTTTACCACTCCACCCCTTTTTGCCAAGATACCAATAAGTCTCTTCCCCCAGGGCTTCGAGAAAGCAACTCACAAACCTCTTTAAGTAAAGGGAGAGCAGCAAATAAGGCTTCTCGTACATACTGCCTACTGGATTCGTAGACACACCACGCAGTTTGGAGCCAATTACCACCCTGTCGTTCCACGTCCACATGGGTCCAGTTGAAAGGTCGCGACATTTGACATCATTCTTTCGCAGAGGCAATATTGTAGCCTATGAGGCTCATCCGAGGCGCGATCATTGCTGTTTGAAAACTTTACCCAATACCCCGCCAGGATGACTTGAAATACAGTCAGCCTTGGCAATTTTTGCCAGCTTCTTTTGAAGCTTATTGTGTTGTTGAAGAACAGGTCTCGTCCTTTTAAATAGTACTTCCTTTATTTAACACAGCTGATTCAGATCATCGACCCTTTTGGATCGCACTGCATGAGGTGAACGTGGAACAAAAGGAAAGTGCACCAAATGTGCAGAGCAGATGAACGAGTAGAGCAAGGAACGACGAGGATGGGATTCGAACCCACGCGTGCAGAGCACAATGGATTAGCAGTCCATCGCCTTAACCACTCGGCCACCTCGTCACTTGTGCGAGTGCCTGACTGCTCTCTGGGCTCGGGTGGTTTTCATGAAGGACCTCTTAGCACTGTGATGTCGAAGCTCACCCTGGAAACCAAAGTATAGTTAATTTTTGTACATGTACGCTGAGATATGCCTACAGTTGAACACGTAGAATTTCAAAGCATATTCCATTTGTTTGAGCTTTCGAATGCAGAAGGTTAAACACTTGCGCTCTAGAAAGTTTGAACTTTGTCCAGCACCTGCTGCATTTTTCATCATTTATGACTGATGTTCTTTGTACTCTTAAAAGCTGAGCTTGCTCCTATCTCATGACCCTCAGACAAGTGTTTGTCATTGTGGCCCTCTGTCGTTCTGGTCTCCGTTGCCGTTTTGAGAGAACACCTGAGTCTAGCAAAGGGTAGCACATTTGACACAGGACCTCCCTCAGAACTTGCACTCCCTGCACTCGTCAGTATCCTACCCAACCCCCCAGGGGCCTCGTCAAACAGAATCTATACTGACCCAAACCGCGAGCTTTACCACTCCACCCCTTTTTGCCAAGATACCAATAAGTCTCTTCCCCCAGGGCTTCGAGAAAGCAACTCACAAACCTCTTTAAGTAAAGGGAGAGCAGCAAATAAGGCTTCTCGTACATACTGCCTACTGGATTCGTAGACACACCACGCAGTTTGGAGCCAATTACCACCCTGTCGTTCCACGTCCACATGGGTCCAGTTGAAAGGTCGCGACCTTTGACACCATTCTTTCGCAGAGGCAATATTGTAGCCTATGAGGCTCATCCGAGGTGCGATCATTGCTGGTTGAAAACTTTACCCAATACCCCGCCAGGATGACTTGAAATACAGTCAGCCTTGGCAATTTTTGCCAGCTTCTTTTGAAGCTTATTGTGTTGTTGAAGAACAGGTCTCGTCCTTTTAAATAGTACTTCCTTTATTTAACACAGCTGATTCAGATCATCGACCCTTTTGGATCGCACTGCATGAGGTGAACGTGGAACAAAAGGAAAGTGCACCAAATGTGCAGAGCAGATGAACGAGCAGAGCAATGAACGACGAGGATGGGATTCGAACCCACGCGTGCAGAGCACAATGGATTAGCAGTCCATCGCCTTAACCACTCGGCCACCTCGTCACTTGTGCGAGTGCCTGACTGCTCTCTGGGCTCGGGTGGTTTTCATGAAGGACCTCTTAGCACTGTGATGTCGAAGCTCACCCTGGAAACCAAAGTATAGTTAATTTTTGTACATGTACGCTGAGATATGCCTACAGTTGAACACGTAGAATTTCAAAGCATATTCCATTTGTTTGAGCTTTCGAATGCAGAAGGTTAAACACTTGCGCTCTAGAAAGTTTGAACTTTGTCCAGCACCTGCTGCATTTTTCATCATTTATGACTGATGTTCTTTGTACTCTTAAAAGCTGAGCTTGCTCCTATCTCATGACCCTCAGACAAGTGCTTGTCATTGTGGCCCTCTGTCGTTCTGGTCTCCGTTGCCGTTTTGAGAGAACACCTGAGTCTAGCAAAGGGTAGCACATTTGACACAGGACCTCCCTCAGAACTTGCACTCCCTGCACTCGTCAGTATCCTACCCAACCCCCCAGGGGCCTCGTCAAACAGAATCTATACTGACCCAAACCGCGAGCTTTACCACTCCACCCCTTTTTGCCAAGATACCAATAAGTCTCTTCCCCCAGGGCTTCGAGAAAGCAACTCACAAACCTCTTTAAGTAAAGGGAGAGCAGCAAATAAGGCTTCTCGTACATACTGCCTACTGGATTCGTAGACACACCACGCAGTTTGGAGCCAATTACCACCCTGTCGTTCCACGTCCACATGGGTCCAGTTGAAAGGTCGCGACCTTTGACACCATTCTTTCGCAGAGGCAATATTGTAGCCTATGAGGCTCATCCGAGGCGCGATCATTGCTGGTTGAAAACTTTACCCAATACCCCGCCAGGATGACTTGAAATACAGTCAGCCTTGGCAATTTTTGCCAGCTTCTTTTGAAGCTTATTGTGTTGTTGAAGAAAAGGTCTCGTCCTTTTAAATAGTACTTCCTTTATTTAACACAGCTGATTCAGATCATCGACCCTTTTGGATCGCACTGCATGAGGTGAACGTGGAACAAAAGGAAAGTGCACCAAATGTGCAGAGCAGATGAACCAGCAGAGCAAGGAACGACGAGGATG
Source organism: Carassius gibelio (assembly GCF_023724105.1). NCBI lineage: Eukaryota > Metazoa > Chordata > Actinopteri > Cypriniformes > Cyprinidae > Carassius > Carassius gibelio. Next base: position 25,024,651 of record NC_068384.1, on the reverse strand, counting down.
GGATTCGAACCCACGCGTGCAGAGCACAATGGATTAGCAGTCCATCGCCTTAACCACTCGGCCACCTCGTCACTTGTGCGAGAGCCTGACTGCTCTGTGGGCTCGGGTGGTTTTCATGAAGGACCTCTTAGCACTGTGATGCCGAAGCTCACCCTGGAAACCAAAGTATAGTTAATTTTTGTACATGTACGCTGAGATATGCCTACAGTTGAACACGTAGAATTTCAAAGCATATTCCATTTGTTTGAGCTTTCGAATGCAGAAGGTTAAACACTTGCGCTCTACAAAGTTTGAACTTTGTCCAGCACCTGCTGCATTTTTCATCATTTATGACTGATGTTCTTTGTACTCTTAAAAGCTGAGCTTGCTCCTATCTAATGACCCTCAGACAAGCGCTTGTCATTGTGGCCCTCTGTCGTTCTGGTCTCCGTTGCCGTTTTGAGAGAACACCTGAGTCTAGCAAAGGGTAGCACATTTGACACAGGACCTCCCTCAGAACTTGCACTCCCTGCACTCGTCAGTATCCTACACAACCCCCCAGGGGCCTCGTCAAACAGAATCTATACTGACCCAAACCGCGATCTTTACGACTCCACCCCTTGTTGCCAAGATACCAATAAGTCTCTTCCCCCAGGGGTTCGAGAAAGCAACTCACAAACCTCTTTAAGTAAAGGGAGAGCAGCAAATAAGGCTTCTCGTACATACTGCCTACTGGATTCGTAGACACACCACGCAGTTTGGAGCCAATTACCACCCTGTCGTTCCACGTCCACATGGGTCCAGTTGAAAGGTCGCGACCTTTGACACCATTCTTTTGCAGAGGCAATATTGTAGCCTATGAGGCTCATCCGAGGCGCGATCATTGCTGGTTGAAAACTTTACCCAATACCCCGCCAGGATGACTTGAAATACAGTCAGCCTTGGCAATTTTTGCCAGCTTCTTTTGAAGCTTATTGTGTTGTTGAAGAACAGGTCTCGTCCCTTTAAATAGTACTTCCGTTATTTAACACAGCTGATTCAGATCATCGACCCTTTTGGATCGCACTGCATGAGGTGAACGTGGAACAAAAGGAAAGTGCACCAAATGTTCAGAGCAGTTGAACGAGCAGAGCAAGGAACGACGAGGATGGGATTCGAACCCACGCGTGCAGAGCACAATGGATTAGCAGTCCATCGCCTTAACCACTCGGCCACCTCGTCACTTGTGCGAGAGCCTGACTGCTCTCTGGGCTCGGGTGGTTTTCATGAAGGACCTCTTAGCACTGTGAAGTCGAAGCTCACCCTGGAAACCAAAGTATAGTTAATTTTTGTACATGTACACTGAGATATGCCTACAGTTGAACACGTAGAATTTCAAAGCATATTCCATTTGTTTGAGCTTTCGAATGCAGAAGGTTAAACACGTGAGCTCTAGAAAGTTTGAACTTTGTCCAGCACCTGCTGCATTTTTCATCATTTATGACTGATGTTCTTTGTACTCTTAAAAGCTGAGCTTGCTCCTATCTAATGACCCTCAGACAAGTGTTTGTCATTGTGGCCCTCTGTCGTTCTGGTCTCCGTTGCCGTTTTGAGAGAACACCTGAGTCTAGCAAAGGGTAGCACATTTGACACAGGACCTCCCTCAGAACTTGCACTCCCTGCACTCGTCAGTATCCTACCCAACCCCCCAGGGGCCTCGTAAAACAGAATCTATACTGACCCAAACCGCGAGCTTTACCACTCCACCCCTTTTTGCCAAGATACCAATAAGTCTCTTCCCCCAGGGCTTCGAGAAAGCAACTCACAAACCTCTTTAAGTAAAGGGAGAGCAGCAAATAAGGCTTCTCGTACATACTGCCTACTGGATTCGTAGACACACCACGCAGTTTGGAGCCAATTACCACCCTGTCGTTCCACGTCCACATGGGTCCAGTTGAAAGGTCGCGACCTTTGACATCATTCTTTCGCAGAGGCAATATTGTAGCCTATGAGGCTCATCCGAGGCGCGATCATTGCTGGTTGAAAACTTTACCCAATACCCCGCCAGGATGACTTGAAATACAGTCAGCCTTGGCAATTTTTGCCAGCTTCTTTTGAAGCTTATTGTGTTGTTGAAGAACAGGTCTCGTCCTTTTAAATAGTACTTCCTTTATTTAACACAGCTGATTCAGATCATCGACCCTTTTGGATCGCACTGCATGAGGTGAACGTGGAACAAAAGGAAAGTGCACCAAATGTGCAGAGCAGATGAACGAGTAGAGCAAGGAACGACGAGGATGGGATTCGAACCCACGCGTGCAGAGCACAATGGATTAGCAGTCCATCGCCTTAACCACTCGGCCACCTCGTCACTTGTGCGAGTGCCTGACTGCTCTCTGGGCTCGGGTGGTTTTCATGAAGGACCTCTTAGCACTGTGATGTCGAAGCTCACCCTGGAAACCAAAGTATAGTTAATTTTTGTACATGTACGCTGAGATATGCCTACAGTTGAACACGTAGAATTTCAAAGCATATTCCATTTGTTTGAGCTTTCGAATGCAGAAGGTTAAACACTTGCGCTCTAGAAAGTTTGAACTTTGTCCAGCACCTGCTGCATTTTTCATCATTTATGACTGATGTTCTTTGTACTCTTAAAAGCTGAGCTTGCTCCTATCTCATGACCCTCAGACAAGTGTTTGTCATTGTGGCCCTCTGTCGTTCTGGTCTCCGTTGCCGTTTTGAGAGAACACCTGAGTCTAGCAAAGGGTAGCACATTTGACACAGGACCTCCCTCAGAACTTGCACTCCCTGCACTCGTCAGTATCCTACCCAACCCCCCAGGGGCCTCGTCAAACAGAATCTATACTGACCCAAACCGCGAGCTTTACCACTCCACCCCTTTTTGCCAAGATACCAATAAGTCTCTTCCCCCAGGGCTTCGAGAAAGCAACTCACAAACCTCTTTAAGTAAAGGGAGAGCAGCAAATAAGGCTTCTCGTACATACTGCCTACTGGATTCGTAGACACACCACGCAGTTTGGAGCCAATTACGACCCTGTCGTTCCACGTCCACATGGGTCCAGTTGAAAGGTCGCGACCTTTGACACCATTCTTTCGCAGAGGCAATATTGTAGCCTATGAGGCTCATCCGAGGCGCGATCATTGCTGGTTGAAAACTTTACCCAATACCCCGCCAGGATGACTTGAAATACAGTCAGCCTTGGCAATTTTTGCCAGCTTCTTTTGAAGCTTATTGTGTTGTTGAAGAACAGGTCTCGTCCTTTTAAATAGTACTTCCTTTATTTAACACAGCTGATTCAGATCATCGACCCTTTTGGATCGCACTGCATGAGGTGAACGTGGAACAAAAGGAAAGTGCACCAAATGTGCAGAGCAGATGAACGAGCAGAGCAATGAACGACGAGGATGGGATTCGAACCCACGCGTGCAGAGCACAATGGATTAGCAGTCCATCGCCTTAACCACTCGGCCACCTCGTCACTTGTGCGAGTGCCTGACTGCTCTCTGGGCTCGGGTGGTTTTCATGAAGGACCTCTTAGCACTGTGATGTCGAAGCTCACCCTGGAAACCAAAGTATAGTTAATTTTTGTACATGTACGCTGAGATATGCCTACAGTTGTACACGTAGAATTTCAAAGCATATTCCATTTGTTTGAGCTTTCGAATGCAGAAGGTTAAACACTTGCGCTCTAGAAAGTTTGAACTTTGTCCAGCACCTGCTGCATTTTTCATCATTTATGACTGATGTTCTTTGTACTCTTAAAAGCTGAGCTTGCTCCTATCTCATGACCCTCAGACAAGTGCTTGTCATTGTGGCCCTCTGTCGTTCTGGTCTCCGTTGCCGTTTTGAGAGAACACCTGAGTCTAGCAAAGGGTAGCACATTTGACACAGGACCTCCCTCAGAACTTGCACTCCCTGCACTCGTCAGTATCCTACCCAACCCCCCAGGGGCCTCGTCAAACAGAATCTATACTGACCCAAACCGCGAGCTTTACCACTCCACCCCTTTTTGCCAAGATACCAATAAGTCTCTTCCCCCAGGGCTTCGAGAAAGCAACTCACAAACCTCTTTAAGTAAAGGGAGAGCAGCAAATAAGGCTTCTCGTACATACTGCCTACTGGATTCGTAGACACACCACGCAGTTTGGAGCCAATTACCACCCTGTCGTTCCACGTCCACATGGGTCCAGTTGAAAGGTCGCGACCTTTGACACCATTCTTTCGCAGAGGCAATATTGTAGCCTATGAGGCTCATCCGAGGCGCGATCATTGCTGGTTGAAAACTTTACCCAATACCCCGCCAGGATGACTTGAAATACAGTCAGCCTTGGCAATTTTTGCCAGCTTCTTTTGAAGCTTATTGTGTTGTTGAAGAACAGGTCTCGTCCTTTTAAATAGTACTTCCTTTATTTAACACAGCTGATTCAGATCATCGACCCTTTTGGATCGCACTGCATGAGGTGAACGTGGAACAAAAGGAAAGTGCACCAAATGTGCAGAGCAGATGAACGAGCAGAGCAAGGAACGACGAGGATGGGATTCGAACCCACGCGTGCAGAGCACAATGGATTAGCAGTCCATCGCCTTAACCACTCGGCCACCTTGTCTCTTGTGCGAGAACCTGACTGCTCTGTGGGCTCGGGTGGTTTTCATGAAGGACCTCTTAGCACTGTGATGTCGAAGCTCACCCTGGAAACCAAAGTATAGTTAATTTTTGTACATGTACGCTGAGATATGCCTACAGTTGAACACGTAGAATTTCAAAGCATATTCCATTTGTTTGAGCTTTCGAATGCAGAAGGTTAAACACTTGCGCTCTACAAAGTTTGAACTTTGTCCAGCACCTGCTGCATTTTTCATCATTTATGACTGATGTTCTTTGTACTCTTAAAAGCTGAGCTTGCTCCTATCTCATGACCCTCAGACAAGTGTTTGTCATTGTGGCCCTCTGTCGTTCTGGTCTCCGTTGCCGTTTTGAGAGAACACCTGAGTCTAGCAAAGGGTAGCACATTTGACACAGGACCTCCCTCAGAACTTGCACTCCCTGCACTCGTCAGTATCCTACCCAACCCCCCAGGGGCCTCGTAAAACAGAATCTATACTGACCCAAACCGCGATCTTTACGACTCCACCCCTTGTTGCCAAGATACCAATAAGTCTCCCCCAGGGGTTCGAGAAAGCAACTCACAAACCTCTTTAAGTAAAGGGAGAGCAGCAAATAAGGCTTCTCGTACATACTGCCTACTGGATTCGTAGACACACCACGCAGTTTGGAGCCAATTACCACCCTGTCGTTCCACGTCCACATGGGTCCAGTTGAAAGGTCGCGACCTTTGACACCATTCTTTCGCAGAGGCAATATTGTAGCCTATGAGGCTCATCCGAGGCGCGATCATTGCTGGTTGAAAACTTTACCCAATACCCCGCCAGGATGACTTGAAATACAGTCAGCCTTGGCAATTTTTGCCAGCTTCTTTTGAAGCTTATTGTGTTGTTGAAGAACAGGTCTCGTCCCTTTAAATAGTACTTCCGTTATTTAACACAGCTGATTCAGATCATCGACCCTTTTGGATCGCACTGCATGAGGTGAACGTGGAACAAAAGGAAAGTGCACCAAATGTTCAGAGCAGTTGAACGAGCAGAGCAAGGAACGACGAGGATGGGATTCGAACCCACGCGTGCAGAGCACAATGGATTAGCAGTCCATCGCCTTAACCACTCGGCCACCTCGTCACTTGTGCGAGTGCCTGACTGCTCTCTGGGCTCGGGTGGTTTTCATGAAGGACCTCTTAGCACTGTGATGTCGAAGCTCACCCTGGAAACCAAAGTATAGTTAATTTTTGTACATGTACGCTGAGATATGCCTACAGTTGAACACGTAGAATTTCAAAGCATATTCCATTTGTTTGAGCTTTCGAATGCAGAAAGTTAAACACTTGCGCTCTACAAAGTATGAACTTTGTCCAGCACCTGCTGCATTTTTCATCATTTATGACTGATGTTCTTTGTACTCTTAAAAGCTGAGCTTGCTCCTATCTCTTAAAAAGATATGCCTATCTCATGACCCTCAGACAAGTGTTTGTCATTGTGGCCCTCTGTCGTTCTGGTCTCCGTTGCCGTTTTGAGAGAACACCTGAGTCTAGCAAAGGGTAGCACATTTGACACAGGACCTCCCTCAGAACTTGCACTCCCTGCACTCGTCAGTATCCTACCCAACCCCCCAGGGGCCTCGTCAAACAGAATCTATACTGACCCAAACCGCGAGCTTTACCACTCCACCCCTTTTTGCCAAGATACCAATAAGTCTCTTCCCCCAGGGCTTCGAGAAAGCAACTCACAAACCTCTTTAAGTAAAGGGAGAGCAGCAAATAAGGCTTCTCGTACATACTGCCTACTGGATTCGTAGACACACCACGCAGTTTGGAGCCAATTACCACCCTGTCGTTCCACGTCCACATGGGTCCAGTTGAAAGGTTGCGACCTTTGACACCATTCTTTCGCAGAGGCAATATTGTAGCCTATGAGGCTCATCCGAGGTGCGATCATTGCTGGTTGAAAACTTTACCCAATACCCCGCCAGGATGACTTGAAATACAGTCAGCCTTGGCAATTTTTGCCAGCTTCTTTTGAAGCTTATTGTGTTGTTGAAGAACAGGTCTCGTCCTTTTAAATAGTACTTCCTTTATTTAACACAGCTGATTCAGATCATCGACCCTTTTGGATCGCACTGCATGAGGTGAACGTGGAACAAAAGGAAAGTGCACCAAATGTGCAGAGCAGATGAACGAGCAGAGCAATGAACGACGAGGATGGGATTCGAACCCACGCGTGCAGAGCACAATGGATTAGCAGTCCATCGCCTTAACCACTCGGCCACCTCGTCACTTGTGCGAGTGCCTGACTGCTCTCTGGGCTCGGGTGGTTTTCATGAAGGACCTCTTAGCACTGTGATGTCGAAGCTCACCCTGGAAACCAAAGTATAGTTAATTTTTGTACATGTACGCTGAGATATGCCTACAGTTGAACACGTAGAATTTCAAAGCATATTCCATTTGTTTGAGCTTTCGAATGCAGAAGGTTAAACACTTGCGCTCTAGAAAGTTTGAACTTTGTCCAGCACCTGCTGCATTTTTCATCATTTATGACTGATGTTCTTTGTACTCTTAAAAGCTGAGCTTGCTCCTATCTCATGACCCTCAGACAAGTGCTTGTCATTGTGGCCCTCTGTCGTTCTGGTCTCCGTTGCCGTTTTGAGAGAACACCTGAGTCTAGCAAAGGGTAGCACATTTGACACAGGACCTCCCTCAGAACTTGCACTCCCTGCACTCGTCAGTATCCTACCCAACCCCCCAGGGGCCTCGTCAAACAGAATCTATACTGACCCAAACCGCGAGCTTTACCACTCCACCCCTTTTTGCCAAGATACCAATAAGTCTCTTCCCCCAGGGCTTCGAGAAAGCAACTCACAAACCTCTTTAAGTAAAGGGAGAGCAGCAAATAAGGCTTCTCGTACATACTGCCTACTGGATTCGTAGACACACCACGCAGTTTGGAGCCAATTACCACCCTGTCGTTCCACGTCCACATGGGTCCAGTTGAAAGGTCGCGACCTTTGACACCATTCTTTCGCAGAGGCAATATTGTAGCCTATGAGGCTCATCCGAGGCGCGATCATTGCTGGTTGAAAACTTTACCCAATACCCCGCCAGGATGACTTGAAATACAGTCAGCCTTGGCAATTTTTGCCAGCTTCTTTTGAAGCTTATTGTGTTGTTGAAGAAAAGGTCTCGTCCTTTTAAATAGTACTTCCTTTATTTAACACAGCTGATTCAGATCATCGACCCTTTTGGATCGCACTGCATGAGGTGAACGTGGAACAAAAGGAAAGTGCACCAAATGTGCAGAGCAGATGAACCAGCAGAGCAAGGAACGACGAGGATGGGATTCGAACCCACACGTGCAGAGCACAATGGATTAGCAGTCCATCGCCTTAACCACTCGGCCACCTCGTCACTTGTGCGAGAGCCTGACTGCTCTGTGGGCTCGGGTGGTTTTCATGAAGGACCTCTTAGCACTGTGATGCCGAAGCTCACCCTGGAAACCAAAGTATAGTTAATTTTTGTACATGTACGCTGAGATATGCCTACAGTTGAACACGTAGAATTTCAAAGCATATTCCATTTGTTTGAGCTTTCGAATGCAGAAGGTTAAACACTTGCGCTCTACAAAGTTTGAACTTTGTCCAGCACCTGCTGCATTTTTCATCATTTATGACTGATGTTCTTTGTACTCTTAAAAGCTGAGCTTGCTCCTATCTAATGACCCTCAGACAAGCGCTTGTCATTGTGGCCCTCTGTCGTTCTGGTCTCCGTTGCCGTTTTGAGAGAACACCTGAGTCTAGCAAAGGGTAGCACATTTGACACAGGACCTCCCTCAGAACTTGCACTCCCTGCACTCGTCAGTATCCTACACAACCCCCCAGGGGCCTCGTCAAACAGAATCTATACTGACCCAAACCGCGATCTTTACGACTCCACCCCTTGTTGCCAAGATACCAATAAGTCTCTTCCCCCAGGGGTTCGAGAAAGCAACTCACAAACCTCTTTAAGTAAAGGGAGAGCAGCAAATAAGGCTTCTCGTACATACTGCCTACTGGATTCGTAGACACACCACGCAGTTTGGAGCCAATTACCACCCTGTCGTTCCACGTCCACATGGGTCCAGTTGAAAGGTCGCGACCTTTGACACCATTCTTTTGCAGAGGCAATATTGTAGCCTATGAGGCTCATCCGAGGCGCGATCATTGCTGGTTGAAAACTTTACCCAATACCCCGCCAGGATGACTTGAAATACAGTCAGCCTTGGCAATTTTTGCCAGCTTCTTTTGAAGCTTATTGTGTTGTTGAAGAACAGGTCTCGTCCCTTTAAATAGTACTTCCGTTATTTAACACAGCTGATTCAGATCATCGACCCTTTTGGATCGCACTGCATGAGGTGAACGTGGAACAAAAGGAAAGTGCACCAAATGTTCTGAGCAGTTGAACGAGCAGAGCAAGGAACGACGAGGATGGGATTCGAACCCACGCGTGCAGAGCACAATGGATTAGCAGTCCATCGCCTTAACCACTCGGCCACCTCGTCACTTGTGCGAGAGCCTGACTGCTCTCTGGGCTCGGGTGGTTTTCATGAAGGACCTCTTAGCACTGTGATGTCGAAGCTCACCCTGGAAACCAAAGTATAGTTAATTTTTGTACATGTACACTGAGATATGCCTACAGTTGAACACGTAGAATTTCAAAGCATATTCCATTTGTTTGAGCTTTCGAATGCAGAAGGTTAAACACGTGAGCTCTAGAAAGTTTGAACTTTGTCCAGCACCTGCTGCATTTTTCATCATTTATGACTGATGTTCTTTGTACTCTTAAAAGCTGAGCTTGCTCCTATCTAATGACCCTCAGACAAGTGTTTGTCATTGTGGCCCTCTGTCGTTCTGGTCTCCGTTGCCGTTTTGAGAGAACACCTGAGTCTAGCAAAGGGTAGCACATTTGACACAGGACCTCCCTCAGAACTTGCACTCCCTGCACTCGTCAGTATCCTACCCAACCCCCCAGGGGCCTCGTAAAACAGAATCTATACTGACCCAAACCGCGAGCTTTACCACTCCACCCCTTTTTGCCAAGATACCAATAAGTCTCTTCCCCCAGGGCTTCGAGAAAGCAACTCACAAACCTCTTTAAGTAAAGGGAGAGCAGCAAATAAGGCTTCTCGTACATACTGCCTACTGGATTCGTAGACACACCACGCAGTTTGGAGCCAATTACCACCCTGTCGTTCCACGTCCACATGGGTCCAGTTGAAAGGTCGCGACCTTTGACATCATTCTTTCGCAGAGGCAATATTGTAGCCTATGAGGCTCATCCGAGGCGCGATCATTGCTGGTTGAAAACTTTACCCAATACCCCGCCAGGATGACTTGAAATACAGTCAGCCTTGGCAATTTTTGCCAGCTTCTTTTGAAGCTTATTGTGTTGTTGAAGAACAGGTCTCGTCCTTTTAAATAGTACTTCCTTTATTTAACACAGCTGATTCAGATCATCGACCCTTTTGGATCGCACTGCATGAGGTGAACGTGGAACAAAAGGAAAGTGCACCAAATGTGCAGAGCAGATGAACGAGTAGAGCAAGGAACGACGAGGATGGGATTCAAACCCACGCGTGCAGAGCACAATGGATTAGCAGTCCATCGCCTTAACCACTCGGCCACCTCGTCACTTGTGCGAGTGCCTGACTGCTCTCTGGGCTCGGGTGGTTTTCATGAAGGACCTCTTAGCACTGTGATGTCGAAGCTCACCCTGGAAACCAAAGTATAGTTAATTTTTGTACATGTACGCTGAGATATGCCTACAGTTGAACACGTAGAATTTCAAAGCATATTCCATTTGTTTGAGCTTTCGAATGCAGAAGGTTAAACACTTGCGCTCTAGAAAGTTTGAACTTTGTCCAGCACCTGCTGCATTTTTCATCATTTATGACTGATGTTCTTTGTACTCTTAAAAGCTGAGCTTGCTCCTATCTCATGACCCTCAGACAAGTGTTTGTCATTGTGGCCCTCTGTCGTTCTGGTCTCCGTTGCCGTTTTGAGAGAACACCTGAGTCTAGCAAAGGGTAGCACATTTGACACAGGACCTCCCTCAGAACTTGCACTCCCTGCACTCGTCAGTATCCTACCCAACCCCCCAGGGGCCTCGTCAAACAGAATCTATACTGACCCAAACCGCGAGCTTTACCACTCCACCCCTTTTTGCCAAGATACCAATAAGTCTCTTCCCCCAGGGCTTCGAGAAAGCAACTCACAAACCTCTTTAAGTAAAGGGAGAGCAGCAAATAAGGCTTCTCGTACATACTGCCTACTGGATTCGTAGACACACCACGCAGTTTGGAGCCAATTACGACCCTGTCGTTCCACGTCCACATGGGTCCAGTTGAAAGGTCGCGACCTTTGACACCATTCTTTCGCAGAGGCAATATTGTAGCCTATGAGGCTCATCCGAGGCGCGATCATTGCTGGTTGAAAACTTTACCCAATACCCCGCCAGGATGACTTGAAATACAGTCAGCCTTGGCAATTTTTGCCAGCTTCTTTTGAAGCTTATTGTGTTGTTGAAGAACAGGTCTCGTCCTTTTAAATAGTACTTCCTTTATTTAACACAGCTGATTCAGATCATCGACCCTTTTGGATCGCACTGCATGAGGTGAACGTGGAACAAAAGGAAAGTGCACCAAATGTGCAGAGCAGATGAACGAGCAGAGCAATGAACGACGAGGATGGGATTCGAAGTGAAGTGAAGTGACATTCAGCCAAGTATGGTGACCCATACTCAGAATTTGTGCTCTGCATTTAACCCATCCGAAATGCACACACACAGAGCAGTGAACACACACACACACTGTGAGCAAACACCCGGAGCAGTGGGCAGCCATTTATGCTGCGGCGCCCGGGGAGCAGTTGGGGGTTCGATGCCTTGCTCAAGGGCACCTAAGTCGTGGTATTGAAGGTGGAGAGAGAGCTATTCATGCACTATCCCCACCCACAATTCCGTCCGGCCCGAGACCCACGCGTGCAGAGCACAATGGATTAGCAGTCCATCGCCTTAACCACTCGGCCACCTCGTCACTTGTGCGAGTGCCTGACTGCTCTCTGGGCTCGGGTGGTTTTCATGAAGGACCTCTTAGCACTGTGATGTCGAAGCTCACCCTGGAAACCAAAGTATAGTTAATTTTTGTACATGTACGCTGAGATATGCCTACAGTTGAACACGTAGAATTTCAAAGCATATTCCATTTGTTTGAGCTTTCGAATGCAGAAGGTTAAACACTTGCGCTCTACAAAGTTTGAACTTTGTCCAGCACCTGCTGCATTTTTCATCATTTATGACTGATGTTCTTTGTACTCTTAAAAGCTGAGCTTGCTCCTATCTAATGACCCTCAGACAAGTGTTTGTCATTGTGGCCCTCTGTCGTTCTGGTCTCCGTTGCCTTTTTGAGAGAACACCTGAGTCTAGCAAAGGGTAGCACATTTGACACAGGACCTCCCTCAGAACTTGCACTCCCTGCACTCGTCAGTATCCTACCCAACCCCCCAGGGGCCTCGTCAAACAGAATCTATACTGACCCAAACCGCGATCTTTACGACTCCACCCCTTGTTGCCAAGATACCAATAAGTCTCTTCCCCCAGGGGTTCGAGAAAGCAACTCACAAACCTCTTTAAGTAAAGGGAGAGCAGCAAATAAGGCTTCTCGTACATACTGCCTACTGGATTCGTAGACACACCACGCAGTTTGGAGCCAATTACCACCCTGTCGTTCCACGTCCACATGGGTCCAGTTGAAAGGTCGCGACCTTTGACACCATTCTTTCGCAGAGGCAATATTGTAGCCTATGAGGCTCATCCGAGGCGCGATCATTGCTGGTTGAAAACTTTACCCAATACCCCGCCAGGATGACTTGAAATACAGTCAGCCTTGGCAATTTTTGCCAGCTTCTTTTGAAGCTTATTGTGTTGTTGAAGAACAGGTCTCGTCCCTTTAAATAGTACTTCCGTTATTTAACACAGCTGATTCAGATCATCGACCCTTTTGGATCGCACTGCATGAGGTATACGTGGAACAAAAGGAAAGTGCACCAAATGTTCAGAGCAGTTGAACGAGCAGAGCAAGGAACGACGAGGATGGGATTCGAACCCACGCGTGCAGAGCACAATGGATTAGCAGTCCATCGCCTTAACCACTCGGCCACCTCGTCACTTGTGCGAGTGCCTGACTGCTCTCTGGGCTCGGGTGGTTTTCATGAAGGACCTCTTAGCACTGTGATGTCGAAGCTCACCCTGGAAACCAAAGTATAGTTAATTTTTGTACATGTACACTGAGATATACCTACAGTTGAACACGTAGAATTTCAAAGCATATTCCATTTGTTTGAGCTTTCGAATGCAGAAGGTTAAACACGTGCGCTCTAGAAAGTTTGAACTTTGTCCAGCACCTGCTGCATTTTTCATCTTTTATGACTGATGTTCTTTGTACTCTTAAAAGCTGAGCTTGCTCCTATAAGAAGCAAATAAGGCTTCTCGTACATACTGCCTACTGGATTCGTAGACACACCACGCAGTTTGGAGCCAATTACCACCCTGTCGTTCCACGTCCACATGGGTCCAGTTGAAAGGTCGCGACCTTTGACACCATTCTTTTGCAGAGGCAATATTGTAGCCTATGAGGCTCATCCGAGGCGCGATCATTGCTGGTTGAAAACTTTACCCAATACCCCCCAGGATGACTTGAAATACAGTCAGCCTTGGCAATTTTTGCCAGCTTCTTTTGAAGCTTATTGTGTTGTTGAAGAACAGGTCTCGTCCCTTTAAATAGTACTTCCGTTATTTAACACAGCTGATTCAGATCATCGACCCTTTTGGATCGCACTGCATGAGGTGAACGTGGAACAAAAGGAAAGTGCACCAAATGTTCAGAGCAGTTGAACGAGCAGAGCAAGGAACGACGAGGATGGGATTCGAACCCACGCGTGCAGAGCACAATGGATTAGCAGTCCATCGCCTTAACCACTCGGCCACCTCGTCACTTGTGCAAGTTCCTGACTGCTCTCTGGGCTCAGGTGGTTTTCATGAAGGACCTCTTAGCACTGTGATGTCGAAGCTCACCCTGGAAACCAAAGTATAGTTAATTTTTGTACATGTACACTGAGATATGCCTACAGTTGAACACGTAGAATTTCAAAGCATATTCCATTTGTTTGAGCTTTCGAATGCAGAAGGTTAAACACGTGCGCTCTAGAAAGTTTGAACTTTGTCCAGCACCTGCTGCATTTTTCATCATTTATGACTGATGTTCTTTGTACTCTTAAAAGCTGAGCTTGCTCCTATCTAATGACCCTCAGACAAGCGTTTGTCATTGTGGCCCTCTGTCGTTCTGGTCTCCGTTGCCGTTTTGAGAGAACACCTGAGTCTAGCAAAGGGTAGCACATTTGACACAGGACCTCCCTCAGAACTTGCACTCCCTGCACTCGTCAGTATCCTACCCAACCCCCCAGGGGCCTCGTCAAACAGAATCTATACTGACCCAAACCGCGAGCTTTACCACTCCACCCCTTTTTGCCAAGATACCAATAAGTCTCTTCCCCCAGGGCTTCGAGAAAGCAACTCACAAACCTCTTTAAGTAAAGGGAGAGCAGCAAATAAGGCTTCTCGTACATACTGCCTACTGGATTCGTAGACACACCACGCAGTTTGGAGCCAATTACCACCCTGTCGTTCCACGTCCACATGGGTCCAGTTGAAAGGTCGCGACCTTTGACACCATTCTTTCGCAGAGGCAATATTGTAGCCTATGAGGCTCATCCGAGGCGCGATCATTGCTGGTTGAAAACTTTACCCAATACCCCGCCAGGATGACTTGAAATACAGTCAGCCTTGGCAATTTTTGCCAGCTTCTTTTGAAGCTTATTGTGTTGTTGAAGAACAGGTCTCGTCCCTTTAAATAGTACTTCCGTTATTTAACACAGCTGATTCAGATCATCGACCCTTTTGGATCGCACTGCATGAGGTGAACGTGGAACAAAAGGAAAGTGCACCAAATGTTCAGAGCAGTTGAACGAGCAGAGCAAGGAACGACGAGGATGGGATTCGAACCCACGCGTGCAGAGCACAATGGATTAGCAGTCCATCGCCTTAACCACTCGGCCACCTCGTCACTTGTGCGAGTGCTTGACTGCTCTCTGGGCTCGGGTGGTTTTCATGAAGGACCTCTTAGCACTGTGATGTCGAAGCTCACCCTGGAAACCAAAGTATAGTTAATTTTTGTACATGTACGCTGAGATATGCCTACAGTTGAACACGTAGAATTTCAAAGCATATTCCATTTGTTTGAGCTTTCGAATGCAGAAGGTTAAACACGTGCGCTCTAGAAAGTTTGAACTTTGTTCAGCACCTGCTGCATTTTTCATCATTTATGACTGATGTTCTTTGTACTCTTAAAAGCTGAGCTTGCTCCTATCTCATGACCCTCAGACAAGTGTTTGTCATTGTGGCCCTCTGTCGTTCTGGTCTCCGTTGCCGTTTTGAGAGAACACCTGAGTCTAGCAAAGGGTAGCACATTTGACACAGGACCTCCCTCAGAACTTGCACTCCCTGCACTCGTCAGTATCCTACCCAACCCCCCAGGGGCCTCGTCAAACAGAATCTATACTGACCCAAACCGCGATCTTTACGACTCCACCCCTTGTTGCCAAGATACCAATAAGTCTCTTCCCCCAGGGGTTCGAGAAAGCAACTCACAAACCTCTTTAAGTAAAGGGAGAGCAGCAAATAAGGCTTCTCGTACATACTGCCTACTGGATTCGTAGACACACCACGCAGTTTGGAGCCAATTACCACCCTGTCGTTCCACGTCCACATGGGTCCAGTTGAAAGGTCGCGACCTTTGACACCATTCTTTCGCAGAGGCAATATTGTAGCCTATGAGGCTCATCCGAGGCGCGATCATTGCTGGTTGAAAACTTTACCCAATACCCCGCCAGGATGACTTGAAATACAGTCAGCCTTGGCAATTTTTGCCAGCTTCTTCTGAAGCTTATTGTGTTGTTGAAGAACAGGTCTCGTCCCTTTAAATAGTACTTCCGTTATTTAACACAGCTGATTCAGATCATCGACCCTTTTGGATCGCACTGCATGAGGTGAACGTGGAACAAAAGGAAAGTGCACCAAATGTTCAGAGCAGTTGAACGAGCAGAGCAAGGAACGACGAGGATGGGATTCGAACCCACGCGTGCAGAGCACAATGGATTAGCAGTCCATCGCCTTAACCACTCGGCCACCTCGTCACTTGTGCGAGTTCCTGACTGCTCTCTGGGCTCGGGTGGTTTTCATGAAGGACCTCTTAGCACTGTGATGTCGAAGCTCACCCTGGAAACCAAAGTATAGTTAATTTTTGTACATGTACACTGAGATATGCCTACAGTTGAACACGTAGAATTTCAAAGCATATTCCATTTGTTTGAGCTTTCGAATGCAGAAGGTTAAACACGTGCGCTCTAGAAAGTTTGAACTTTGTCCAGCACCTGCTGCATTTTTCATCATTTATGACTGATGTTCTTTGTACTCTTAAAAGCTGAGCTTGCTCCTATCTAATGACCCTCAGACAAGCGTTTGTCATTGTGGCCCTCTGTCGTTCTGGTCTCCGTTGCCGTTTTGAGAGAACACCTGAGTCTAGCAAAGGGTAGCACATTTGACACAGGACCTCCCTCAGATTTTGCACTCCCTGCACTCGTCAGTATCCTACCCAACCCCCCAGGGGCCTCGTCAAACAGAATCTATACTGACCCAAACCGCGAGCTTTACCACTCCACCCCTTTTTGCCAAGATACCAATAAGTCTCTTCCCCCAGGGCTTCGAGAAAGCAACTCACAAACCTCTTTAAGTAAAGGGAGAGCAGCAAATAAGGCTTCTCGTACATACTGCCTACTGGATTCGTAGACACACCACGCAGTTTGGAGCCAATTACCACCCTGTCGTTCCACGTCCACATGGGTCCAGTTGAAAGGTCGCGACCTTTGACATCATTCTTTCGCAGAGGCAATATTGTAGCCTATGAGGCTCATCCGAGGCGCGATCATTGCTGGTTGAAAACTTTACCCAATACCCCGCCAGGATGACTTGAAATACAGTCAGCCTTGGTAATTTTTGCCAGCTTCTTTTGAAGCTTATTGTGTTGTTGAAGAACAGGTCTCGTCCTTTTAAATAGTACTTCTTTTATTTAACACAGCTGATTCAGATCATCGACCCTTTTGGATCGCACTGCATGAGGTGAACGTGGAACAAAAGGAAAGTGCACCAAATGTGCAGAGCAGATGAACTAGCAGAGCAAGGAACGACGAGGATGGGATTCGAACCCACGCGTGCAGAGCACAATGGATTAGCAGTCCATCGCCTTAACCACTCGGCCACCTCGTCACTTGTGCGAGTGCCTGACTGCTCTCTGGGCTCGGGTGGTTTTCATGAAGGACCTCTTAGCACTGTGATGTCGAAGCTCACCCTGGAAACCAAAGTATAGTTAATTTTTGTACATGTACGCTGAGATATGCCTACAGTTGAACACGTAGAATTTCAAAGCATATTCCATTTGTTTGAGCTTTCGAATGCAGAAAGTTAAACACTTGCGCTCTACAAAGTATGAACTTTGTCCAGCACCTGCTGCATTTTTCATCATTTATGACTGATGTTCTTTGTACTCTTAAAAGCTGAGCTTGCTCCTATCTCATGACCCTCAGACAAGTGCTTGTCATTGTGGCCCTCTGTCGTTCTGGTCTCCGTTGCCGTTTTGAGAGAACACCTGAGTCTAGCAAAGGGTAGCACATTTGACACAGGACCTCCCTCAGAACTTGCACTCCCTGCACTCGTCAGTATCCTACCCAACCCCCCAGGGGCCTCGTCAAACAGAATCTATACTGACCCAAACCGCGAGCTTTACCACTCCACCCCTTTTTGCCAAGATACCAATAAGTCTCTTCCCCCAGGGCTTCGAGAAAGCAACTCACAAACCTCGTTAAGTAAAGGGAGAGCAGCAAATAAGGCTTCTCGTACATACTGCCTACTGGATTCGTAGACACACCACGCAGTTTGGAGCCAATTACCACCCTGTCGTTCCACGTCCACATGGGTCCAGTTGAAAGGTCGCGACCTTTGACATCATTCTTTCGCAGAGGCAATATTGTAGCCTATGAGGCTCATCCGAGGCGCGATCATTGCTGGTTGAAAACTTTACCCAATACCCCGCCAGGATGACTTGAAATACAGTCAGCCTTGGTAATTTTTGCCAGCTTCTTTTGAAGCTTATTGTGTTGTTGAAGAACAGGTCTCGTCCTTTTAAATAGTACTTCTTTTATTTAACACAGCTGATTCAGATCATCGACCCTTTTGGATCGCACTGCATGAGGTGAACGTGGAACAAAAGGAAAGTGCACCAAATGTGCAGAGCAGATGAACTAGCAGAGCAAGGAACGACGAGGATGGGATTCGAACCCACGCGTGCAGAGCACAATGGATTAGCAGTCCATCGCCTTAACCACTCGGCCACCTCGTCACTTGTGCGAGTGCCTGACTGCTCTCTGGGCTCGGGTGGTTTTCATGAAGGACCTCTTAGCACTGTGATGTCGAAGCTCACCCTGGAAACCAAAGTATAGTTAATTTTTGTACATGTACGCTGAGATATGCCTACAGTTGAACACGTAGAATTTCAAAGCATATTCCATTTGTTTGAGCTTTCGAATGCAGAAAGTTAAACACTTGCGCTCTACAAAGTATGAACTTTGTCCAGCACCTGCTGCATTTTTCATCATTTATGACTGATGTTCTTTGTACTCTTAAAAGCTGAGCTTGCTCCTATCTCATGACCCTCAGACAAGTGCTTGTCATTGTGGCCCTCTGTCGTTCTGGTCTCCGTTGCCGTTTTGAGAGAACACCTGAGTCTAGCAAAGGGTAGCACATTTGACACAGGACCTCCCTCAGAACTTGCACTCCCTGCACTCGTCAGTATCCTACCCAACCCCCCAGGGGCCTCGTCAAACAGAATCTATACTGACCCAAACCGCGAGCTTTACCACTCCACCCCTTTTTGCCAAGATACCAATAAGTCTCTTCCCCCAGGGCTTCGAGAAAGCAACTCACAAACCTCTTTAAGTAAAGGGAGAGCAGCAAATAAGGCTTCTCGTACATACTGCCTACTGGATTCGTAGACACACCACGCAGTTTGGAGCCAATTACCACCCTGTCGTTCCACGTCCACATGGGTCCAGTTGAAAGGTCGCGACCTTTGACACCATTCTTTCGCAGAGGCAATATTGTAGCCTATGAGGCTCATCCGAGGCGCGATCATTGCTGGTTGAAAACTTTACCCAATACCCCGCCAGGATGACTTGAAATACAGTCAGCCTTGGCAATTTTTGCCAGCTTCTTTTGAAGCTTATTGTGTTGTTGAAGAACAGGTCTCGTCCTTTTAAATAGTACTTCCTTTATTTAACACAGCTGATTCAGATCATCGACCCTTTTGGATCGCACTGCATGAGGTGAACGTGGAACAAATGGAAAGTGCACCAAATGTGCAGAGCAGATGAACGAGCAGAGCAAGGAACGACGAGGAAGGGATTCGAACCCACGCATGCAGAGCACAATGGATTAGCAGTCCATCGCCTTAACCACTCGGCCACCTCGTCACTTGTGCGAGAGCCTGACTGCTCTGTGGGCTCGGGTGGTTTTCATAAAGGACCTCTTAGCACTGTGATGTCGAAGCTCACCCTGGAAACCAAAGTATAGTTAATTTTTGTACATGTACGCTGAGATATGCCTACAGTTGAACACGTAGAATTTCAAAGCATATTCCATTTGTTTGAGCTTTCGAATGCAGAAGGTTAAACACTTGCGCTCTACAAAGTTTGAACTTTGTCCAGCACCTGCTGCATTTTTCATCATTTATGACTGATGTTCTTTGTACTCTTAAAAGCTGAGCTTGCTCCTATCTAATGACCCTCAGACAAGCGCTTGTCATTGTGGCCCTCTGTCGTTCTGGTCTCCGTTGCCGTTTTGAGAGAACACCTGAGTCTAGCAAAGGGTAGCACATTTGACACAGGACCTCCCTCAGAACTTGCACTCCCTGCACTCGTCAGTATCCTACACAACCCCCCAGGGGCCTCGTCAAACAGAATCTATACTGACCCAAACCGCGATCTTTACGACTCCACCCCTTGTTGCCAAGATACCAATAAGTCTCTTCCCCCAGGGGTTCGAGAAAGCAACTCACAAACCTCTTTAAGTAAAGGGAGAGCAGCAAATAAGGCTTCTCGTACATACTGCCTACTGGATTCGTAGACACACCACGCAGTTTGGAGCCAATTACCACCCTGTCGTTCCACGTCCACATGGGTCCAGTTGAAAGGTCGCGACCTTTGACACCATTCTTTCGCAGAGGCAATATTGTAGCCTATGAGGCTCATCCGAGGCGCGATCATTGCTGGTTGAAAACTTTACCCAATACCCCGCCAGGATGACTTGAAATACAGTCAGCCTTGGCAATTTTTGCCAGCTTCTTTTGAAGCTTATTGTGTTGTTG
The DNA here is from genome assembly GCF_023724105.1 of Carassius gibelio. Lineage (NCBI taxonomy): Eukaryota > Metazoa > Chordata > Actinopteri > Cypriniformes > Cyprinidae > Carassius > Carassius gibelio. Next base: position 25,004,505 of record NC_068384.1, on the reverse strand, counting down.
AAGAACAGGTCTCGTCCCTTTAAATAGTACTTCCGTTATTTAACACAGCTGATTCAGATCATCGACCCTTTTGGATCGCACTGCATGAGGTGAACGTGGAACAAAAGGAAAGTGCACCAAATGTTCAGAGCAGTTGAACGAGCAGAGCAAGGAACGACGAGGATGGGATTCGAACCCACGCGTGCAGAGCACAATGGATTAGCAGTCCATCGCCTTAACCACTCGGCCACCTCGTCACTTGTGCGAGTTCCTGACTGCTCTCTGGGCTCGGGTGGTTTTCATGAAGGACCTCTTAGCACTGTGATGTCGAAGCTCACCCTGGAAACCAAAGTATAGTTAATTTTTGTACATGTACGCTGAGATATGCCTACAGTTGAACACGTAGAATTTCAAAGCATATTCCATTTGTTTGAGCTTTCGAATGCAGAAAGTTAAACACTTGCGCTCTACAAAGTATGAACTTTGTCCAGCACCTGCTGCATTTTTCATCATTTATGACTGATGTTCTTTGTACTCTTAAAAGCTGAGCTTGCTCCTATCTCATGACCCTCAGACAAGTGCTTGTCATTGTGGCCCTCTGTCGTTCTGGTCTCCGTTGCCGTTTTGAGAGAACACCTGAGTCTAGCAAAGGGTAGCACATTTGACACAGGACCTCCCTCAGAACTTGCACTCCCTGCACTCGTCAGTATCCTACCCAACCCCCCAGGGGCCTCGTCAAACAGAATCTATACTGACCCAAACCGCGAGCTTTACCACTCCACCCCTTTTTGCCAAGATACCAATAAGTCTCTTCCCCCAGGGCTTCGAGAAAGCAACTCACAAACCTCTTTAAGTAAAGGGAGAGCAGCAAATAAGGCTTCTCGTACATACTGCCTACTGGATTCGTAGACACACCACGCAGTTTGGAGCCAATTACCACCCTGTCGTTCCACGTCCACATGGGTCCAGTTGAAAGGTCGCGACCTTTGACACCATTCTTTCGCAGAGGCAATATTGTAGCCTATGAGGCTCATCCGAGGCGCGATCATTGCTGGTTGAAAACTTTACCCAATACCCCGCCAGGATGACTTGAAATACAGTCAGCCTTGGCAATTTTTGCCAGCTTCTTTTGAAGCTTATTGTGTTGTTGAAGAACAGGTCTCGTCCTTTTAAATAGTACTTCCTTTATTTAACACAGCTGATTCAGATCATCGACCCTTTTGGATCGCACTGCATGAGGTGAACGTGGAACAAATGGAAAGTGCACCAAATGTGCAGAGCAGATGAACGAGCAGAGCAAGGAACGACGAGGATGGGATTCGAACCCACGCGTGCAGAGCACAATGGATTAGCAGTCCATCGCCTTAACCACTCGGCCACCTCGTCACTTGTGCGAGTGCCTGACTGCTCTCTGGGCTCGGGTGGTTTTCATGAAGGACCTCTTAGCACTGTGATGTCGAAGCTCACCCTGGAAACCAAAGTATAGTTAATTTTTGTACATGTACGCTGAGATATGCCTACAGTTGAACACGTAGAATTTCAAAGCATATTCCATTTGTTTGAGCTTTCGAATGCAGAAGGTTAAACACGTGCGCTCTACAAAGTATGAACTTTGTCCAGCACCTGCTGCATTTTTCATCATTTATGACTGATGTTCTTTGTACTCTTAAAAGCTGAGCTTGCTCCTATCTCATGACCCTCAGACAAGTGTTTGTCATTGTGGCCCTCTGTCGTTCTGGTCTCCGTTGCCGTTTTGAGAGAACACCTGAGTCTAGCAAAGGGTAGCACATTTGACACAGGACCTCCCTCAGAACTTGCACTCCCTGCACTCGTCAGTATCCTACCCAACCCCCCAGGGGCCTCGTCAAACAGAATCTATACTGACCCAAACCGCGATCTTTACGACTCCACCCCTTGTTGCCAAGATACCAATAAGTCTCTTCCCCCAGGGGTTCGAGAAAGCAACTCACAAACCTCTTTAAGTAAAGGGAGAGCAGCAAATAAGGCTTCTCGTACATACTGCCTACTGGATTCGTAGACACAACACGCAGTTTGGAGCCAATTACCACCCTGTCGTTCCACGTCCACATGGGTCCAGTTGAAAGGTCGCGACCTTTGACACCATTCTTTCGCAGAGGCAATATTGTAGCCTATGAGGCTCATCCGAGGCACGATCATTGCTGGTTGAAAACTTTACCCAATACCCCGCCAGGATGACTTGAAATACAGTCAGCCTTGGCAATTTTTGCCAGCTTCTTCTGAAGCTTATTGTGTTGTTGAAGAACAGGTCTCGTCCCTTTAAATAGTACTTCCGTTATTTAACACAGCTGATTCAGATCATCGACCCTTTTGGATCGCACTGCATGAGGTGAACGTGGAACAAAAGGAAAGTGCACCAAATGTTCAGAGCAGTTGAACGAGCAGAGCAAGGAACGACGAGGATGGGATTCGAACCCACGCGTGCAGAGCACAATGGATTAGCAGTCCATCGCCTTAACCACTCGGCCACCTCGTCACTTGTGCGAGTGCCTGACTGCTCTCTGGGCTCGGGTGGTTTTCATGAAGGACCTCTTAGCACTGTGATGTCGAAGCTCACCCTGGAAACCAAAGTATAGTTAATTTTTGTACATGTACACTGAGATATGCCTACAGTTGAACACGTAGAATTTCAAAGCATATTCCATTTGTTTGAGCTTTCGAATGCAGAAGGTTAAACACGTGCGCTCTAGAAAGTTTGAACTTTGTCCAGCACCTGCTGCATTTTTCATCATTTATGACTGATGTTCTTTGTACTCTTAAAAGCTGAGCTTGCTCCTATCTAATGACCCTCAGACAAGCGTTTGTCATTGTGGCCCTCTGTCGTTCTGGTCTCCGTTGCCGTTTTGAGAGAACACCTGAGTCTAGCAAAGGGTAGCACATTTGACACAGGACCTCCCTCAGAACTTGCACTCCCTGCACTCGTCAGTATCCTACCCAACACCCCAGGGGCCTCGTCAAACAGAATCTATACTGACCCAAACCGCGAGCTTTACCACTCCACCCCTTTTTGCCAAGATACCAATAAGTCTCTTCCCCCAGGGCTTCGAGAAAGCAACTCACAAACCTCTTTAAGTAAAGGGAGAGCAGCAAATAAGGCTTCTCGTACATACTGCCTACTGGATTCGTAGACACACCACGCAGTTTGGAGCCAATTACCACCCTGTCGTTCCACGTCCACATGGGTCCAGTTGAAAGGTCGCGACCTTTGACATCATTCTTTCGCAGAGGCAATATTGTAGCCTATGAGGCTCATCCGAGGCGCGATCATTGCTGGTTGAAAACTTTACCCAATACCCCGCCAGGATGACTTGAAATACAGTCAGCCTTGGTAATTTTTGCCAGCTTCTTTTGAAGCTTATTGTGTTGTTGAAGAACAGGTCTCGTCCTTTTAAATAGTACTTCTTTTATTTAACACAGCTGATTCAGATCATCGACCCTTTTGGATCGCACTGCATGAGGTGAACGTGGAACAAAAGGAAAGTGCACCAAATGTGCAGAGCAGATGAACGAGCAGAGCAAGGAACGACGAGGATGGGATTCGAACCCACGCGTGCAGAGCACAATGGATTAGCAGTCCATCGCCTTAACCACTCGGCCACCTCGTCACTTGTGCGAGTGCCTGACTGCTCTCTGGGCTCGGGTGGTTTTCATGAAGGACCTCTTAGCACTGTGATGTCGAAGCTCACCCTGGAAACCAAAGTATAGTTAATTTTTGTACATGTACGCTGAGATATGCCTACAGTTGAACACGTAGAATTTCAAAGCATATTCCATTTGTTTGAGCTTTCGAATGCAGAAAGTTAAACACTTGCGCTCTACAAAGTATGAACTTTGTCCAGCACCTGCTGCATTTTTCATCATTTATGACTGATGTTCTTTGTACTCTTAAAAGCTGAGCTTGCTCCTATCTCATGACCCTCAGACAAGTGCTTGTCATTGTGGCCCTCTGTCGTTCTGGTCTCCGTTGCCGTTTTGAGAGAACACCTGAGTCTAGCAAAGGGTAGCACATTTGACACAGGACCTCCCTCAGAACTTGCACTCCCTGCACTCGTCAGTATCCTACCCAACCCCCCAGGGGCCTCGTCAAACAGAATCTATACTGACCCAAACCGCGAGCTTTACCACTCCACCCCTTTTTGCCAAGATACCAATAAGTCTCTTCCCCCAGGGCTTCGAGAAAGCAACTCACAAACCTCTTTAAGTAAAGGGAGAGCAGCAAATAAGGCTTCTCATACATACTGCCTACTGGATTCGTAGACACACCACGCAGTTTGGAGCCAATTACCACCCTGTCGTTCCACGTCCACATGGGTCCAGTTGAAAGGTCGCGACCTTTGACACCATTCTTTCGCAGAGGCAATATTGTAGCCTATGAGGCTCATCCGAGGCGCGATCATTGCTGGTTGAAAACTTTACCCAATACCCCGCCAGGATGACTTGAAATACAGTCAGCCTTGGCAATTTTTGCCAGCTTCTTTTGAAGCTTATTGTGTTGTTGAAGAACAGGTCTCGTCCTTTTAAATAGTACTTTCTTTTATTTAACACAGCTGATTCAGATCATCGACCCTTTTGGATCGCACTGCATGAGGTGAACGTGGAACAAAAGGAAAGTGCACCAAATGTGCAGAGCAGATGAACGAGCAGAGCAAGGAACGACGAGGATGGGATTCGAACCCACGCGTGCAGAGCACAATGGATTAGCAGTCCATCGCCTTAACCACTCGGCCACCTCGTCACTTGTGCGAGTACCTGACTGAACTCTGGGCTGGGGTGGTTTTCATGAAGGACCTCTTAGCACTGTGATGTCGAAGCTCACCCTGGAAACCAAAGTATAGTTAATTTTTGTACATGTACGCTGAGATATGCCTACAGTTGAACACGTAGAATTTCAAAGCATATTCCATTTGTTTGAGCTTTCGAATGCAGAAAGTTAAACACTTGCGCTCTACAAAGTATGAACTTTGTCCAGCACCTGCTGCATTTTTCATCATTTATGACTGATGTTCTTTGTACTCTTAAAAGCTGAGCTTGCTCCTATCTCATGACCCTCAGACAAGTGCTTGTCATTGTGGCCCTCTGTCGTTCTGGTCTCCGTTGCCGTTTTGAGAGAACACCTGAGTCTAGCAAAGGGTAGCACATTTGACACAGGACCTCCCTCAGAACTTGCACTCCCTGCACTCGTCAGTATCCTACCCAACCCCCCAGGGGCCTCGTCAAACAGAATCTATACTGACCCAAACCGCGAGCTTTACCACTCCACCCCTTTTTGCCAAGATACCAATAAGTCTCTTCCCCCAGGGCTTCGAGAAAGCAACTCACAAACCTCTTTAAGTAAAGGGAGAGCAGCAAATAAGGCTTCTCGTACATACTGCCTACTGGATTCGTAGACACACCACGCAGTTTGGAGCCAATTACCACCCTGTCGTTCCACGTCCACATGGGTCCAGTTGAAAGGTCGCGACCTTTGACACCATTCTTTCGCAGAGGCAATATTGTAGCCTATGAGGCTCATCCGAGGCGCGATCATTGCTGGTTGAAAACTTTACCCAATACCCCGCCAGGATGACTTGAAATACAGTCAGCCTTGGCAATTTTTGCCAGCTTCTTTTGAAGCTTATTGTGTTGTTGAAGAACAGGTCTCGTCCTTTTAAATAGTACTTCCTTTATTTAACACAGCTGATTCAGATCATCGACCCTTTTGGATCGCACTGCATGAGGTGAACGTGGAACAAATGGAAAGTGCACCAAATGTGCAGAGCAGATGAACGAGCAGAGCAAGGAACGACGAGGATGGGATTCGAACCCACGCGTGCAGAGCACAATGGATTAGCAGTCCATCGCCTTAACCACTCGGCCACCTCGTCACTTGTGCGAGTGCCTGACTGCTCTCTGGGCTCGGGTGGTTTTCATGAAGGACCTCTTAGCACTGTGATGTCGAAGCTCACCCTGGAAACCAAAGTATAGTTAATTTTTGTACATGTACGCTGAGATATGCCTACAGTTGAACACGTAGAATTTCAAAGCATATTCCATTTGTTTGAGCTTTCGAATGCAGAAGGTTAAACACGTGCGCTCTACAAAGTATGAACTTTGTCCAGCACCTGCTGCATTTTTCATCATTTATGACTGATGTTCTTTGTACTCTTAAAAGCTGAGCTTGCTCCTATCTCATGACCCTCAGACAAGTGTTTGTCATTGTGGCCCTCTGTCGTTCTGGTCTCCGTTGCCGTTTTGAGAGAACACCTGAGTCTAGCAAAGGGTAGCACATTTGACACAGGACCTCCCTCAGAACTTGCACTCCCTGCACTCGTCAGTATCCTACCCAACCCCCCAGGGGCCTCGTCAAACAGAATCTATACTGACCCAAACCGCGATCTTTACGACTCCACCCCTTGTTGCCAAGATACCAATAAGTCTCTTCCCCCAGGGGTTCGAGAAAGCAACTCACAAACCTCTTTAAGTAAAGGGAGAGCAGCAAATAAGGCTTCTCGTACATACTGCCTACTGGATTCGTAGACACAACACGCAGTTTGGAGCCAATTACCACCCTGTCGTTCCACGTCCACATGGGTCCAGTTGAAAGGTCGCGACCTTTGACACCATTCTTTCGCAGAGGCAATATTGTAGCCTATGAGGCTCATCCGAGGCGCGATCATTGCTGGTTGAAAACTTTACCCAATACCCCGCCAGGATGACTTGAAATACAGTCAGCCTTGGCAATTTTTGCCAGCTTCTTCTGAAGCTTATTGTGTTGTTGAAGAACAGGTCTCGTCCCTTTAAATAGTACTTCCGTTATTTAACACAGCTGATTCAGATCATCGACCCTTTTGGATCGCACTGCATGAGGTGAACGTGGAACAAAAGGAAAGTGCACCAAATGTTCAGAGCAGTTGAACGAGCAGAGCAAGGAACGACGAGGATGGGATTCGAACCCACGCGTGCAGAGCACAATGGATTAGCAGTCCATCGCCTTAACCACTCGGCCACCTCGTCACTTGTGCGAGTGCCTGACTGCTCTCTGGGCTCGGGTGGTTTTCATGAAGGACCTCTTAGCACTGTGATGTCGAAGCTCACCCTGGAAACCAAAGTATAGTTAATTTTTGTACATGTACACTGAGATATGCCTACAGTTGAACACGTAGAATTTCAAAGCATATTCCATTTGTTTGAGCTTTCGAATGCAGAAGGTTAAACACGTGCGCTCTAGAAAGTTTGAACTTTGTCCAGCACCTGCTGCATTTTTCATCATTTATGACTGATGTTCTTTGTACTCTTAAAAGCTGAGCTTGCTCCTATCTAATGACCCTCAGACAAGCGTTTGTCATTGTGGCCCTCTGTCGTTCTGGTCTCCGTTGCCGTTTTGAGAGAACACCTGAGTCTAGCAAAGGGTAGCACATTTGACACAGGACCTCCCTCAGAACTTGCACTCCCTGCACTCGTCAGTATCCTACCCAACCCCCCAGGGGCCTCGTCAAACAGAATCTATACTGACCCAAACCGCGAGCTTTACCACTCCACCCCTTTTTGCCAAGATACCAATAAGTCTCTTCCCCCAGGGCTTCGAGAAAGCAACTCACAAACCTCTTTAAGTAAAGGGAGAGCAGCAAATAAGGCTTCTCGTACATACTGCCTACTGGATTCGTAGACACACCACGCAGTTTGGAGCCAATTACCACCCTGTCGTTCCACGTCCACATGGGTCCAGTTGAAAGGTCGCGACCTTTGACATCATTCTTTCGCAGAGGCAATATTGTAGCCTATGAGGCTCATCCGAGGCGCGATCATTGCTGGTTGAAAACTTTACCCAATACCCCGCCAGGATGACTTGAAATACAGTCAGCCTTGGTAATTTTTGCCAGCTTCTTTTGAAGCTTATTGTGTTGTTGAAGAACAGGTCTCGTCCTTTTAAATAGTACTTCTTTTATTTAACACAGCTGATTCAGATCATCGACCCTTTTGGATCGCACTGCATGAGGTGAACGTGGAACAAAAGGAAAGTGCACCAAATGTGCAGAGCAGATGAACGAGCAGAGCAAGGAACGACGAGGATGGGATTCGAACCCACGCGTGCAGAGCACAATGGATTAGCAGTCCATCGCCTTAACCACTCGGCCACCTCGTCACTTGTGCGAGTGCCTGACTGCTCTCTGGGCTCGGGTGGTTTTCATGAAGGACCTCTTAGCACTGTGATGTCGAAGCTCACCCTGGAAACCAAAGTATAGTTAATTTTTGTACATGTACGCTGAGATATGCCTACAGTTGAACACGTAGAATTTCAAAGCATATTCCATTTGTTTGAGCTTTCGAATGCAGAAAGTTAAACACTTGCGCTCTACAAAGTATGAACTTTGTCCAGCACCTGCTGCATTTTTCATCATTTATGACTGATGTTCTTTGTACTCTTAAAAGCTGAGCTTGCTCCTATCTCATGACCCTCAGACAAGTGCTTGTCATTGTGGCCCTCTGTCGTTCTGGTCTCCGTTGCCGTTTTGAGAGAACACCTGAGTCTAGCAAAGGGTAGCACATTTGACACAGGACCTCCCTCAGAACTTGCACTCCCTGCACTCGTCAGTATCCTACCCAACCCCCCAGGGGCCTCGTCAAACAGAATCTATACTGACCCAAACCGCGAGCTTTACCACTCCACCCCTTTTTGCCAAGATACCAATAAGTCTCTTCCCCCAGGGCTTCGAGAAAGCAACTCACAAACCTCTTTAAGTAAAGGGAGAGCAGCAAATAAGGCTTCTCGTACATACTGCCTACTGGATTCGTAGACACACCACGCAGTTTGGAGCCAATTACCACCCTGTCGTTCCACGTCCACATGGGTCCAGTTGAAAGGTCGCGACCTTTGACACCATTCTTTCGCAGAGGCAATATTGTAGCCTATGAGGCTCATCCGAGGCGCGATCATTGCTGGTTGAAAACTTTACCCAATACCCCGCCAGGATGACTTGAAATACAGTCAGCCTTGGCAATTTTTGCCAGCTTCTTTTGAAGCTTATTGTGTTGTTGAAGAACAGGTCTCGTCCTTTTAAATAGTACTTTCTTTTATTTAACACAGCTGATTCAGATCATCGACCCTTTTGGATCGCACTGCATGAGGTGAACGTGGAACAAAAGGAAAGTGCACCAAATGTGCAGAGCAGATGAACGAGCAGAGCAAGGAACGACGAGGATGGGATTCGAACCCACGCGTGCAGAGCACAATGGATTAGCAGTCCATCGCCTTAACCACTCGGCCACCTCGTCACTTGTGCGAGTACCTGACTGAACTCTGGGCTGGGGTGGTTTTCATGAAGGACCTCTTAGCACTGTGATGTCGAAGCTCACCCTGGAAACCAAAGTATAGTTAATTTTTGTACATGTACGCTGAGATATGCCTACAGTTGAACACGTAGAATTTCAAAGCATATTCCATTTGTTTGAGCTTTCGAATGCAGAAAGTTAAACACTTGCGCTCTACAAAGTATGATCTTTGTCCAGCACCTGCTGCATTTTTCATCATTTATGACTGATGTTCTTTGTACTCTTAAAAGCTGAGCTTGCTCCTATCTCATGACCCTCAGACAAGTGCTTGTCATTGTGGCCCTCTGTCGTTCTGGTCTCCGTTGCCGTTTTGAGAGAACACCTGAGTCTAGCAAAGGGTAGCACATTTGACACAGGACCTCCCTCAGAACTTGCACTCCCTGCACTCGTCAGTATCCTACCCAACCCCCCAGGGGCCTCGTCAAACAGAATCTATACTGACCCAAACCGCGAGCTTTACCACTCCACCCCTTTTTGCCAAGATACCAATAAGTCTCTTCCCCCAGGGCTTCGAGAAAGCAACTCACAAACCTCTTTAAGTAAAGGGAGAGCAGCAAATAAGGCTTCTCGTACATACTGCCTACTGGATTCGTAGACACACCACGCAGTTTGGAGCCAATTACCACCCTGTCGTTCCACGTCCACATGGGTCCAGTTGAAAGGTCGCGACCTTTGACACCATTCTTTCGCAGAGGCAATATTGTAGCCTATGAGGCTCATCCGAGGCGCGATCATTGCTGGTTGAAAACTTTACCCAATACCCCGCCAGGATGACTTGAAATACAGTCAGCCTTGGCAATTTTTGCCAGCTTCTTTTGAAGCTTATTGTGTTGTTGAAGAACAGGTCTCGTCCTTTTAAATAGTACTTCCTTTATTTAACACAGCTGATTCAGATCATCGACCCTTTTGGATCGCACTGCATGAGGTGAACGTGGAACAAAAGGAAAGTGCACCAAATGTTCAGAGCAGTTGAACGAGCAGAGCAAGGAACGACGAGGATGGGATTCGAACCCACGCGTGCAGAGCACAATGGATTAGCAGTCCATCGCCTTAACCACTCGGCCACCTCGTCACTTGTGCGAGTTCCTGACTGCTCTCTGGGCTCGGGTGGTTTTCATGAAGGACCTCTTAGCACTGTGATGTCGAAGCTCACCCTGGAAACCAAAGTATAGTTAATTTTTGTACATGTACACTGAGATATGCCTACAGTTGAACACGTAGAATTTCAAAGCATATTCCATTTGTTTGAGCTTTCGAATGCAGAAGGTTAAACACGTGCGCTCTAGAAAGTTTGAACTTTGTCCAGCACCTGCTGCATTTTTCATCATTTATGACTGATGTTCTTTGTACTCTTAAAAGCTGAGCTTGCTCCTATCTAATGACCCTCAGACAAGCGTTTGTCATTGTGGCCCTCTGTCGTTCTGGTCTCCGTTGCCGTTTTGAGAGAACACCTGAGTCTAGCAAAGGGTAGCACATTTGACACAGGACCTCCCTCAGAACTTGCACTCCCTGCACTCGTCAGTATCCTACCCAACCCCCCCAGGGGCCTCGTCAAACAGAATCTATACTGACCCAAACCGCGAGCTTTACCACTCCACCCCTTTTTGCCAAGATACCAATAAGTCTCTTCCCCCAGGGCTTCGAGAAAGCAACTCACAAACCTCTTTAAGTAAAGGGAGAGCAGCAAATAAGGCTTCTCGTTCATACTGCCTACTGGATTCGTAGACACACCACGCAGTTTGGAGCCAATTACCACCCTGTCGTTCCACGTCCACATGGGTCCAGTTGAAAGGTCGCGACCTTTGACATCATTCTTTCGCAGAGGCAATATTGTAGCCTATGAGGCTCATCCGAGGCGCGATCATTGCTGGTTGAAAACTTTACCCAATACCCCGCCAGGATGACTTGAAATACAGTCAGCCTTGGTAATTTTTGCCAGCTTCTTTTGAAGCTTATTGTGTTGTTGAAGAACAGGTCTCGTCCTTTTAAATAGTACTTCTTTTATTTAACACAGCTGATTCAGATCATCGACCCTTTTGGATCGCACTGCATGAGGTGAACGTGGAACAAAAGGAAAGTGCACCAAATGTGCAGAGCAGATGAACGAGCAGAGCAAGGAACGACGAGGATGGGATTCGAACCCACGCGTGCAGAGCACAATGGATTAGCAGTCCATCGCCTTAACCACTCGGCCACCTCGTCACTTGTGCGAGTGCCTGACTGCTCTCTGGGCTCGGGTGGTTTTCATGAAGGACCTCTTAGCACTGTGATGTCGAAGCTCACCCTGGAAACCAAAGTATAGTTAATTTTTGTACATGTACGCTGAGATATGCCTACAGTTGAACACGTAGAATTTCAAAGCATATTCCATTTGTTTGAGCTTTCGAATGCAGAAAGTTAAACACTTGCGCTCTACAAAGTATGAACTTTGTCCAGCACCTGCTGCATTTTTCATCATTTATGACTGATGTTCTTTGTACTCTTAAAAGCTGAGCTTGCTCCTATCTCATGACCCTCAGACAAGTGCTTGTCATTGTGGCCCTCTGTCGTTCTGGTCTCCGTTGCCGTTTTGAGAGAACACCTGAGTCTAGCAAAGGGTAGCACATTTGACACAGGACCTCCCTCAGAACTTGCACTCCCTGCACTCGTCAGTATCCTACCCAACCCCCCAGGGGCCTCGTCAAACAGAATCTATACTGACCCAAACCGCGAGCTTTACCACTCCACCCCTTTTTGCCAAGATACCAATAAGTCTCTTCCCCCAGGGCTTCGAGAAAGCAACTCACAAACCTCTTTAAGTAAAGGGAGAGCAGCAAATAAGGCTTCTCGTACATACTGCCTACTGGATTCTTAGACACACCACGCAGTTTGGAGCTAATTACCACCCTGTCGTTCCACGTCCACATGGGTCCAGTTGAAAGGTCGCGACCTTTGACACCATTCTTTCGCAGAGGCAATATTGTAGCCTATGAGGCTCATCCGAGGCGCGATCATTGCTGGTTGAAAACTTTACCCAATACCCCGCCAGGATGACTTGAAATACAGTCAGCCTTGGCAATTTTTGCCAGCTTCTTTTGAAGCTTATTGTGTTGTTGAAGAACAGGTCTCGTCCTTTTAAATAGTACTTCCTTTATTTAACACAGCTGATTCAGATCATCGACCCTTTTGGATCGCACTGCATGAGGTGAACGTGGAACAAAAGGAAAGTGCACCAAATGTTCAGAGCAGTTGAACGAGCAGAGCAAGGAACGACGAGGATGGGATTCGAACCCACGCGTGCAGAGCACAATGGATTAGCAGTCCATCGCCTTAACCACTCGGCCACCTCGTCACTTGTGCGAGTACCTGACTGAACTCTGGGCTGGGGTGGTTTTCATGAAGGACCTCTTAGCACTGTGATGTCGAAGCTCACCCTGGAATCCAAAGTATAGTTAATTTTTGTACATGTACGCTGAGATATGCCTACAGTTGAACACGTAGAATTTTAAAGCATATTCCATTTGTTTGAGCTTTCGAATGCAGAAGGTTAAACACTTGCGCTCTACAAAGTATGAACTTTGTCCAGCACCTGCTGCATTTTTCATCATTTATGACTGATGTTCTTTGTACTCTTAAAAGCTGAGCTTGCTCCTATCTCATGACCCTCAGACAAGCGCTTGTCATTGTGGCCCTCTGTCGTTCTGGTCTCCGTTGCCGTTTTGAGAGAACACCTGAGTCTAGCAAAGGGTAGCACATTTGACACAGGACCTCCCTCAGAACTTGCACTCCCTGCACTCGTCAGTATCCTACATAACCCCCCAGGGGCCTCGTCAAACAGAATCTATACTGACCCAAACCGCGATCTTTACGACTCCACCCCTTTTTGCCAAGATACCAATAAGTCTCTTCCCCCAGGGGTTCGAGAAAGCAACTCACAAACCTCTTTAAGTAAAGGGAGAGCAGCAAATAAGGCTTCTCGTACATACAGCCTACTGGATTCTTAGACACACCACGCAGTTTGGAGCTAATTACCACCCTGTCGTTCCACGTCCACATGGGTCCAGTTGAAAGGTCGCGACCTTTGACACCATTCTTTCGCAGAGGCAATATTGTAGCCTATGAGGCTCATCCGAGGCGCGATCATTGCTGGTTGAAAACTTTACCCAATACCCCGCCAGGATGACTTGAAATACAGTCAGCCTTGGCAATTTTTGCCAGCTTCTTTTGAAGCTTATTGTGTTGTTGAAGAACAGGTCTCGTCCTTTTAAATAGTACTTCCTTTATTTAACACAGCTGATTCAGATCATCGACCCTTTTGGATCGCACTGCATGAGGTGAACGTGGAACAAAAGGAAAGTGCACCAAATGTTCAGAGCAGTTGAACGAGCAGAGCAAGGAACGACGAGGATGGGATTCGAACCCACGCGTGCAGAGCACAATGGATTAGCAGTCCATCGCCTTAACCACTCGGCCACCTCGTCACTTGTGCGAGTACCTGACTGAACTCTGGGCTGGGGTGGTTTTCATGAAGGACCTCTTAGCACTGTGATGTCGAAGCTCACCCTGGAAACCAAAGTATAGTTAATTTTTGTACATGTACGCTGAGATATGCCTACAGTTGAACACGTAGAATTTCAAAGCATATTCCATTTGTTTGAGCTTTCGAATGCAGAAGGTTAAACACTTGCGCTCTAGAAAGTTTGAACTTTGTCCAGCACCTGCTGCATTTTTCATCATTTATGACTGATGTTCTTTGTACTCTTAAAAGCTGAGCTTGCTCCTATCTCATGACCCTCAGACAAGTGCTTGTCATTGTGGCCCTCTGTCGTTCTGGTCTCCGTTGCCGTTTTGAGAGAACACCTGAGTCTAGCAAAGGGTAGCACATTTGACACAGGACCTCCCTCAGAACTTGCACTCCCTGCACTCGTCAGTATCCTACCCAACCCCCCAGGGGCCTCGTCAAACAGAATCTATACTGACCCAAACCGCGAGCTTTACCACTCCACCCCTTTTTGCCAAGATACCAATAAGTCTCTTCCCCCAGGGGTTCGAGAAAGCAACTCACAAACCTCTTTAAGTAAAGGGAGAGCAGCAAATAAGGCTTCTCGTACATACTGCCTACTGGATTCGTAGACACACCACGCAGTTTGGAGCCAATTACCACCCTGTCGTTCCACGTCCACATGGGTCCAGTTGAAAGGTCGCGACCTTTGACATCATTCTTTCGCAGAGGCAATATTGTAGCCTATGAGGCTCATCCGAGGCGCGATCATTGCTGGTTGAAAACTTTACCCAATACCCCGCCAGGATGACTTGAAATACAGTCAGCCTTGGCAATTTTTGCCAGCTTCTTTTGAAGCTTATTGTGTTGTTGAAGAACAGGTCTCGTCCTTTTAAATAGTACTTCCTTTATTTAACACAGCTGATTCAGATCATCGACCCTTTTGGATCGCACTGCATGAGGTGAACGTGGAACAAAAGGAAAGTGCACCAAATGTGCAGAGCAGATGAACGAGCAGAGCAAGGAACGACGAGGATGGGATTCGAACCCACGCGTGCAGAGCACAATGGATTAGCAGTCCATCGCCTTAACCACTCGGCCACCTCGTCACTTGTGCGAGTGCCTGACTGCTCTGTGGGCTCGGGTGGTTTTCATGAAGGACCTCTTAGCACTGTGATGTCGAAGCTCACCCTGGAAACCAAAGTATAGTTAATTTTTGTACATGTACGCTGAGATATGCCTACAGTTGAACACGTAGAATTTCAAAGCATATTCCATTTGTTTGAGCTTTCGAATGCAGAAGGTTAAACACTTGCGCTCTACAAAGTTTGAACTTTGTCCAGCACCTGCTGCATTTTTCATCATTTATGACTGATGTTCTTTGTACTCTTAAAAGCTGAGCTTGCTCCTATCTCATGACCCTCAGACAAGTGCTTGTCATTGTGGCCCTCTGTCGTTCTGGTCTCCGTTGCCGTTTTGAGAGAACACCTGAGTCTAGCAAAGGGTAGCACATTTGACACAGGACCTCCCTCAGAACTTGCACTCCCTGCACTCGTCAGTATCCTACCCAACCCCCCAGGGGCCTCGTCAAACAGAATCTATACTGACCCAAACCGCAAGCTTTACCACTCCACCCCTTTTTGCCAAGATACCAATAAGTCTCTTCCCCCAGGGGTTCGAGAAAGCAACTCACAAACCTCTTTAAGTAAAGGGAGAGCAGCAAATAAGGCTTCTCGTACATACTGCCTACTGGATTCGTAGACACACCACGCAGTTTGGAGCCAATTACCACCCTGTCGTTCCACGTCCACATGGGTCCAGTTGAAAGGTTGCGACCTTTGCCATCATTCTTTCGCAGAGGCAATATTGTAGCCTATGAGGCTCATCCGAGGCGCGATCATTGCTGGTTTAAAACTTTACCCAATACCCCGCCAGGATGACTTGAAATACAGTCAGCCTTGGCAATTTTTGCCAGCTTCTTTTGAAGCTTATTGTGTTGTTGAAGAACAGGTCTCGTCCTTTTAAATAGTACTTCCTTTATTTAACACAGCTGATTCAGATCATCGACCCTTTTGGATCGCACTGCATGAGGTGAACGTGGAACAAAAGGAAAGTGCACCAAATGTGCAGAGCAGATGAACGAGCAGAGCAAGGAACGACGAGGATGGGATTCGAACCCACGCGTGCAGAGCACAATGGATTAGCAGTCCATCGCCTTAACCACTCGGCCACCTCGTCACTTGTGCGAGTGCCTGACTGCTCTCTGGGCTCGGGTGGTTTTCATGAAGGACCTCTTAGCACTGTGATGTCGAAGCTCACCCTGGAAACCAAAGTATAGTTAATTTTTGTACATGTACGCTGAGATATGCCTACAGTTGAACACGTAGAATTTCAAAGCATATTCCATTTGTTTGAGCTTTCGAATGCAGAAGGTTAAACACGTGCGCTCTAGAAAGTTTGAACTTTGTCCAGCACCTGCTGCATTTTTCATCATTTATGACTGATGTTCTTTGTACTCTTAAAAGCTGAGCTTGCTCCTATCTAATGACCCTCAGACAAGTGTTTGTCATTGTGGCCCTCTGTCGTTCTGGTCTCCGTTGCCGTTTTGAGAGAACACCTGAGTCTAGCAAAGGGTAGCACATTTGACACAGGACCTCCCTCAGAACTTGCACTCCCTGCACTCGTCAGTATCCTACCCAACCCCCCAGGGGCCTCGTCAAACAGAATCTATACTGACCCAAACCGCGAGCTTTACCACTCCACCCCTTTTTGCCAAGATACCAATAAGTCTCTTCCCCCAGGGCTTCAAGAAAGCAACTCACAAACCTCTTTAAGTAAAGGGAGAGCAGCAAATAAGGCTTCTCGTACATACTGCCTACTGGATTCGTAGACACACCACGCAGTTTGGAGCCAATTACCACCCTGTCGTTCCACGTCCACATGGGTCCAGTTGAAAGGTCGCGACCTTTGACACCATTCTTTCGCAGAGGCAATATTGTAGCCTATGAGGCTCATCCGAGGCGCGATCATTGCTGGTTGAAAACTTTACCCAATACCCCGCCAGGATGACTTGAAATACAGTCAGCCTTGGCAATTTTTGCCAGCTTCTTTTGAAGCTTATTGTGTTGTTGAAGAACAGGTCTCGTCCTTTTAAATAGTACTTCCTTTATTTAACACAGCTGATTCAGATCATCGACCCTTTTGGATCGCACTGCATGAGGTGAACGTGGAACAAAAGGAAAGTGCACCAAATGTGCAGAGCAGATGAACGAGCAGAGCAAGGAACGACGAGGATGGGATTCCTACCCACGCGTGCAGAGCACAATGGATTAGCAGTCCATCGCCTTAAACACTCGGCCACCTCGTCACTTGTGCGAGTGCCTGACTGCTCTCTGGGGTCGGGTGGTTTTCATGAAGGACCTCTTAGCACTGTGATGTCGAAGCTCACCCTGGAAACCAAAGTATAGTTAATTTTTGTACATGTACGCTGAGATATGCCTACAGTTGAACACGTAGAATTTCAAAGCATATTCCATTTGTTTGAGCTTTCGAATGCAGAAGGTTAAACACTTGCGCTCTAGAAAGTTTGAACTTTGTCCAGCACCTGCTGCATTTTTCATCATTTATGACTGATGTTCTTTGTACTCTTAAAAGCTGAGCTTGCTCCTATCTCATGACCCTCAGACAAGTGCTTGTCATTGTGGCCCTCTGTCGTTCTGGTCTCCGTTGCCGTTTTGAGAGAACACCTGAGTCTAGCAAAGGGTAGCACATTTGACACAGGACCTCCCTCAGAACTTGCACTCCCTGCACTCGTCAGTATCCTACCCAACCCCCCAGGGGCCTCGTCAAACAGAATCTATACTGACCCAAACCGCGAGCTTTACCACTCCACCCCTTTTTGCCAAGATACCAATAAGTCTCTTCCCCCAGGGGTTCGAGAAAGCAACTCACAAACCTCTTTAAGTAAAGGGAGAGCAGCAAATAAGGCTTCTCGTACATACTGCCTACTGGATTCGTAGACACACCACGCAGTTTGGAGCCAATTACCACCCTGTCGTTCCACGTCCACATGGGTCCAGTTGAAAGGTCGCGACCTTTGACATCATTCTTTCGCAGAGGCAATATTGTAGCCTATGAGGCTCATCCGAGGCGCGATCATTGCTGGTTGAAAACTTTACCCAATACCCCGCCAGGATGACTTGAAATACAGTCAGCCTTGGCAATTTTTGCCAGCTTCTTTTGAAGCTTATTGTGTTGTTGAAGAACAGGTCTCGTCCTTTTAAATAGTACTTCCTTTATTTAACACAGCTGATTCAGATCATCGACCCTTTTGGATCGCACTGCATGAGGTGAACGTGGAACAAAAGGAAAGTGCACCAAATGTGCAGAGCAGATGAACGAGCAGAGCAAGGAACGACGAGGATGGGATTCGAACCCACGCGTGCAGAGCACAATGGATTAGCAGTCCATCGCCTTAACCACTCGGCCACCTCGTCACTTGTGCGAGTGCCTGACTGCTCTGTGGGCTCGGGTGGTTTTCATGAAGGACCTCTTAGCACTGTGATGTCGAAGCTCACCCTGGAAACCAAAGTATAGTTAATTTTTGTACATGTACGCTGAGATATGCCTACAGTTGAACACGTAGAATTTCAAAGCATATTCCATTTGTTTGAGCTTTCGAATGCAGAAGGTTAAACACTTGCGCTCTACAAAGTTTGAACTTTGTCCAGCACCTGCTGCATTTTTCATCATTTATGACTGATGTTCTTTGTACTCTTAAAAGCTGAGCTTGCTCCTATCTCATGACCCTCAGACAAGTGCTTGTCATTGTGGCCCTCTGTCGTTCTGGTCTCCGTTGCCGTTTTGAGAGAACACCTGAGTCTAGCAAAGGGTAGCACATTTGACACAGGACCTCCCTCAGAACTTGCACTCCCTGCACTCGTCAGTATCCTACCCAACCCCCCAGGGGCCTCGTCAAACAGAATCTATACTGACCCAAACCGCGAGCTTTACCACTCCACCCCTTTTTGCCAAGATACCAATAAGTCTCTTCCCCCAGGGGTTCGAGAAAGCAACTCACAAACCTCTTTAAGTAAAGGGAGAGCAGCAAATAAGGCTTCTCGTACATACTGCCTACTGGATTCGTAGACACACCACGCAGTTTGGAGCCAATTACCACCCTGTCGTTCCACGTCCACATGGGTCCAGTTGAAAGGTTGCGACCTTTGCCATCATTCTTTCGCAGAGGCAATATTGTAGCCTATGAGGCTCATCCGAGGCGCGATCATTGCTGGTTTAAAACTTTACCCAATACCCCGCCAGGATGACTTGAAATACAGTCAGCCTTGGCAATTTTTGCCAGCTTCTTTTGAAGCTTATTGTGTTGTTGAAGAACAGGTCTCGTCCTTTTAAATAGTACTTCCTTTATTTAACACAGCTGATTCAGATCATCGACCCTTTTGGATCGCACTGCATGAGGTGAACGTGGAACAAAAGGAAAGTGCACCAAATGTGCAGAGCAGATGAACGAGCAGAGCAAGGAACGACGAGGATGGGATTCGAACCCACGCGTGCAGAGCACAATGGATTAGCAGTCCATCGCCTTAACCACTCGGCCACCTCGTCACTTGTGCGAGTGCCTGACTGCTCTCTGGGCTCGGGTGGTTTTCATGAAGGACCTCTTAGCACTGTGATGTCGAAGCTCACCCTGGAAACCAAAGTATAGTTAATTTTTGTACATGTACGCTGAGATATGCCTACAGTTGAACACGTAGAATTTCAAAGCATATTCCATTTGTTTGAGCTTTCGAATGCAGAAGGTTAAACACGTGCGCTCTAGAAAGTTTGAACTTTGTCCAGCACCTGCTGCATTTTTCATCATTTATGACTGATGTTCTTTGTACTCTTAAAAGCTGAGCTTGCTCCTATCTAATGACCCTCAGACAAGTGTTTGTCATTGTGGCCCTCTGTCGTTCTGGTCTCCGTTGCCGTTTTGAGAGAACACCTGAGTCTAGCAAAGGGTAGCACATTTGACACAGGACCTCCCTCAGAACTTGCACTCCCTGCACTCGTCAGTATCCTACCCAACCCCCCAGGGGCCTCGTCAAACAGAATCTATACTGACCCAAACCGCGAGCTTTACCACTCCACCCCTTTTTGCCAAGATACCAATAAGTCTCTTCCCCCAGGGCTTCAAGAAAGCAACTCACAAACCTCTTTAAGTAAAGGGAGAGCAGCAAATAAGGCTTCTCGTACATACTGCCTACTGGATTCGTAGACACACCACGCAGTTTGGAGCCAATTACCACCCTGTCGTTCCACGTCCACATGGGTCCAGTTGAAAGGTCGCGACCTTTGACACCATTCTTTCGCAGAGGCAATATTGTAGCCTATGAGGCTCATCCGAGGCGCGATCATTGCTGGTTGAAAACTTTACCCAATACCCCGCCAGGATGACTTGAAATACAGTCAGCCTTGGCAATTTTTGCCAGCTTCTTTTGAAGCTTATTGTGTTGTTGAAGAACAGGTCTCGTCCTTTTAAATAGTACTTCCTTTATTTAACACAGCTGATTCAGATCATCGACCCTTTTGGATCGCACTGCATGAGGTGAACGTGGAACAAAAGGAAAGTGCACCAAATGTGCAGAGCAGATGAACGAGCAGAGCAAGGAACGACGAGGATGGGATTCCTACCCACGCGTGCAGAGCACAATGGATTAGCAGTCCATCGCCTTAAACACTCGGCCACCTCGTCACTTGTGCGAGTGCCTGACTGCTCTCTGGGGTCGGGTGGTTTTCATGAAGGACCTCTTAGCACTGTGATGTCGAAGCTCACCCTGGAAACCAAAGTATAGTTAATTTTTGTACATGTACGCTGAGATATGCCTACAGTTGAACACGTAGAATTTCAAAGCATATTCCATTTGTTTGAGCTTTCGAATGCAGAAGGTTAAACACTTGCGCTCTAGAAAGTTTGAACTTTGTCCAGCACCTGCTGCATTTTTCATCATTTATGACTGATGTTCTTTGTACTCTTAAAAGCTGAGCTTGCTCCTATCTCATGACCCTCAGACAAGTGCTTGTCATTGTGGCCCTCTGTCGTTCTGGTCTCCGTTGCCGTTTTGAGAGAACACCTGAGTCTAGCAAAGGGTAGCACATTTGACACAGGACCTCCCTCAGAACTTGCACTCCCTGCACTCGTCAGTATCCTACCCAACCCCCCAGGGGCCTCGTCAAACAGAATCTATACTGACCCAAACCGCGAGCTTTACCACTCCACCCCTTTTTGCCAAGATACCAATAAGTCTCTTCCCCCAGGGGTTCGAGAAAGCAACTCACAAACCTCTTTAAGTAAAGGGAGAGCAGCAAATAAGGCTTCTCGTACATACTGCCTACTGGATTCGTAGACACACCACGCAGTTTGGAGCCAATTACCACCCTGTCGTTCCACGTCCACATGGGTCCAGTTGAAAGGTCGCGACCTTTGACATCATTCTTTCGCAGAGGCAATATTGTAGCCTATGAGGCTCATCCGAGGCGCGATCATTGCTGGTTGAAAACTTTACCCAATACCCCGCCAGGATGACTTGAAATACAGTCAGCCTTGGCAATTTTTGCCAGCTTCTTTTGAAGCTTATTGTGTTGTTGAAGAACAGGTCTCGTCCTTTTAAATAGTACTTCCTTTATTTAACACAGCTGATTCAGATCATCGACCCTTTTGGATCGCACTGCATGAGGTGAACGTGGAACAAAAGGAAAGTGCACCAAATGTGCAGAGCAGATGAACGAGCAGAGCAAGGAACGACGAGGATGGGATTCGAACCCACGCGTGCAGAGCACAATGGATTAGCAGTCCATCGCCTTAACCACTCGGCCACCTCGTCACTTGTGCGAGTGCCTGACTGCTCTGTGGGCTCGGGTGGTTTTCATGAAGGACCTCTTAGCACTGTGATGTCGAAGCTCACCCTGGAAACCAAAGTATAGTTAATTTTTGTACATGTACGCTGAGATATGCCTACAGTTGAACACGTAGAATTTCAAAGCATATTCCATTTGTTTGAGCTTTCGAATGCAGAAGGTTAAACACTTGCGCTCTACAAAGTTTGAACTTTGTCCAGCACCTGCTGCATTTTTCATCATTTATGACTGATGTTCTTTGTACTCTTAAAAGCTGAGCTTGCTCCTATCTCATGACCCTCAGACAAGTGCTTGTCATTGTGGCCCTCTGTCGTTCTGGTCTCCGTTGCCGTTTTGAGAGAACACCTGAGTCTAGCAAAGGGTAGCACATTTGACACAGGACCTCCCTCAGAACTTGCACTCCCTGCACTCGTCAGTATCCTACCCAACCCCCCAGGGGCCTCGTCAAACAGAATCTATACTGACCCAAACCGCGAGCTTTACCACTCCACCCCTTTTTGCCAAGATACCAATAAGTCTCTTCCCCCAGGGGTTCGAGAAAGCAACTCACAAACCTCTTTAAGTAAAGGGAGAGCAGCAAATAAGGCTTCTCGTACATACTGCCTACTGGATTCGTAGACACACCACGCAGTTTGGAGCCAATTACCACCCTGTCGTTCCACGTCCACATGGGTCCAGTTGAAAGGTTGCGACCTTTGCCATCATTCTTTCGCAGAGGCAATATTGTAGCCTATGAGGCTCATCCGAGGCGCGATCATTGCTGGTTTAAAACTTTACCCAATACCCCGCCAGGATGACTTGAAATACAGTCAGCCTTGGCAATTTTTGCCAGCTTCTTTTGAAGCTTATTGTGTTGTTGAAGAACAGGTCTCGTCCTTTTAAATAGTACTTCCTTTATTTAACACAGCTGATTCAGATCATCGACCCTTTTGGATCGCACTGCATGAGGTGAACGTGGAACAAAAGGAAAGTGCACCAAATGTGCAGAGCAGATGAACGAGCAGAGCAAGGAACGACGAGGATGGGATTCGAACCCACGCGTGCAGAGCACAATGGATTAGCAGTCCATCGCCTTAACCACTCGGCCACCTCGTCACTTGTGCGAGTGCCTGACTGCTCTCTGGGCTCGGGTGGTTTTCATGAAGGACCTCTTAGCACTGTGATGTCGAAGCTCACCCTGGAAACCAAAGTATAGTTAATTTTTGTACATGTACGCTGAGATATGCCTACAGTTGAACACGTAGAATTTCAAAGCATATTCCATTTGTTTGAGCTTTCGAATGCAGAAGGTTAAACACGTGCGCTCTAGAAAGTTTGAACTTTGTCCAGCACCTGCTGCATTTTTCATCATTTATGACTGATGCTCTTTGCACTCTTAAAAGCTGAGCTTGCTCCTATCTCATGACCCTCAGACAAGCGCTTGTCATTGTGGCCCTCTGTCGTTCTGGTCTCCGTTGCTGTTTTGAGAGAACACCTGAGTCTAGCAAATGGTAGCACATTTGACACAGGACCTCCCTCAGAACTTGCACTCCCTGCACTCGTCAGTATCCTACCCAACCCCCCAGGGGCCTCGTCAAACAGAATCTATAATGACCCAAACCGCGAGCTTTACGACTCCACCCCTTTTTGTGAAGATACCAATAAGTCTCTTCCCCCAGGGGTACGAGAAAGCAACTCACAAACCTCTTTAAGTAAAGGGAGAGCAGCAAATAAGGCTTCTCGTACATACTGCCTACTGGATTCGTAGACACACCACGCAGTTTGGAGCTAATTACCACCCTGTCGTTCCACGTCCACATGGGTCCAGTTGAAAGGTCGCGACCTTTGACACCATTCTTTCGCAGAGGCAATATTGTAGCCTATGAGGCTCATCCGAGGCGCGATCATTACTGGTTGAAAACTTTACCCAATACCCCGCCAGGATGACTTGAAATACAGTCAGGCTTGGCAATTATTGCCAGCTTCTTTTGAAGCTTATTGTGTTGTTGAAGAACAGGTCTCGTCCCTTTAAATAGTACTTCCTTTATTTAACACAGCTGATTCAGATCATCGACCCTTTTGGATCGCACTGCATGAGGTGAACGTGGAACAAAAGGAAAGTGCACCAAATGTGCAGAGCAGAGCAAAGAACGACGAGGATGGGATTCGAACCCACGCGTGCAGACCACAATGGATTAGCAGTCCATCACCTTAACCACTCGGCCACCTCGTCACTTGTGCGAGTACCTGACTGAACTCTGGGTTGGGTTGGTTTTCATGAAGGACTTCTTAGCACTGTGATGTCGAAGCTCACCCTGGAAACCAAAGTATAGTTAATTTTTGTACATGTACGCTGAGATATGCCTACAGTTGAACATGTAGAATTTCAAAGCATATTCCATTTGTTTGAGCTTTCGAATGCAGAAGGTTAAACACGTGCGCTCTAGAAAGTTTGAACTTTGTCCAGCACCTGCTGCATTTTTCATCATTTATGACTGATGTTCTTTGTACTCTTAAAAGCTGAGCTTGCTCCTATCTCATGACGATCAGACAAGCGCTTGTCATTGTGGCCCTCTGTCGTTCTGGTCTCCGTTGCCGTTTTGAGAGAACACCTGAGTCTAGCAAATGGTAGCACATTTGACACAGGACCTCCCTCAGAACTTGCACTCCCTGCACTCGTCAGTATCCTACCGACCCCCCCGGGGGCCTCGTCAAACAGAATATATATTGACCCAGACCGCGAGCTTTACGACTCCATTCCCTTTTTGCCAAGATACCAATAACTCTCTTCCCCAAGGGGTTCGGGAAAGCAACACACAAACCTCTTTAAGTAAAGAGAGACCAGAGAATTAGGCTTCCCGTACATACTGCCAAGGGTTTCGTAGACACACCACGCAGTTTGGAGCTAATTATCACACTGTCGTTCCACGTCCGCATGGGTCCAGCTGGAAGGTCGCGACCTTTGCCACCATTCTTTCGCAGAGGCAATATTTTAGCCTATGAGGCTCATCCGAGGTGTGATCATTGCTGGTTGAAAACTTTACCCAATACCCCCCCCAGGATGTCTTGAAACACAATCAGCTTAGGCAATTTTTGGAAGCTCATTGTGTTGTTGATGAAATAGGTTTCGTTTCTTTAAATAGTGCTTCCATTATTTAACACAGCTGATTCAGATCATTGACCCTTTTGAATCGCAATGCATGAGGTAAACTTGTCACATAAGGAAAGTGCAGAGTAGAAAAACAAACAGAGCAAGGAACGACAAGGTTTGGATTTGAACCCACACGTACAGAGAACAACGGATTGGCAGTCCATCACCTTAACCACACGGCCACCTCACCACTCCTGTGAGTGCCTCGCTGAACTTTGGGCTGTGGTGATTTTCCTGAAGAACTTTTAGAACTGTGATGTCGAAGCTCACCCTGGAAACCAAACTATTGTATATTTTTGTACATGTATGCTGAGATATGCGTACAGTTGAACACATAGTTTGTTTGAGTATTAGTTTGAGCATTCGAATGCAGAAGGTTAAACACGTGCGCTCTCGAAAGTTTGACCTTTGTCCAGCACCTGCTGCATTTTTCATCCTTTACAACTGATTTTCTTTGTACTCTTAAAAGCTGAGCTTGCTCCTATCTCATAACCCCCCTCAGACAAGTGATTGTCATTGTGGTCCTCTGTCATTCTGGTCTCCTTTGCCGTTTTTAGAGAACACCTGAGTCTAGCAAAAGTTAGCACATTTGACACAGGACCTCCCTCAGAACTTGTTTGCAGTGTCCTTGCACTCGTCAGTATCCTACCCAATCCCCAGGGGCCTTGTCAAACAGAATCTATACTGACCTATACCTTGAGCTTTACGACTCCACCCCTTTGTTGCCAAGATACCTATAACTCTCTTCCCCCAGGGGTTCGGTAAAGCAACACACACTCCTCTTTAACGTTGATAAATAATATCTCTTTGGATTTGAGACTTTAGTCTTTTGCAACTTTCTTTTTTTTTCCTTTTTCATTTCATTTTTTTCATTACAGATCGTCTCCATGTGCCAAGAGCTTGTAACACCCAAATAGAATGGAACATATTAAATTGCATCATATGACCCCTTTAAAAGTATATATAGCATTATACAGACTTCTATAACCAAGTCTAAAACCAAAAGTTTTTTTTTCTTTATTCTGAGTTTTGTTGGTCTGCCACACATACACACACACACACACACACAAGTTTGGAAAGGTTAAAAGTTTGAGAAAGACAAGTTGAGCGAAACTAATGAAGACATGTTAAAGGGAAAGCATTTGGTTTTCAGCAATCTGGAAATGTTGGATGTGAAAGCCAACTTGCCAAACTCCCGCTTCAACCTGCTTCCTGATGCAGAAGTCAGCATGCTTAGTTTTTATTTGAGCTTTGAGCTATCAAATACCCTTTCTTTTGCTTGAATATGGCATCCTACAGACAAAATGGCGAACATAATTGCGTAATGAATCTTAACATTTTCTGCTAAGTGTTAACTAGTTCTTACAAGCAAGTTACAATGTGATTACAGTCAGTGGTGTCAAAAGTATTGGCTTTCATTACTGAAGTAGAAGTATAGATACTAGGTCTTAAAAAGACTTTTGTAGGAGTTGAAGTATCAACTCACACTTTTTACTCAAGTAAAAGTGTAAAAGTACTGGTTTAAAAAACTACTTAAAGTATAAAAGTAAAAGTAATGTAAGGGAACAAATGCCATTAAGAACAAAAGCTTAGGCCGCACCACAGGGGCCTATTGTGAACTACCCCACCTCCTAAAAAAAACATTTTTCTAAAGGCCATAATGAATATAATGTTATATTAAATGTTCATGTTGAAAAATTGGGGATGCACTAGGCTACATGTTTCAGCAACATATATGCCCATTGAAAATGAACGCATTTTAGTACAATGCAAATACATTAAAGGACTAGAGATATGATTACTAGTTGCCAATAAGTATTGTTATGGTGCAAAAAGTCAAACTTTAGAGGCATGTCATCAATAACCTTTAATGGAATGTAAATGTACATCCAAGCTTAGCTGCAGGAATCTGCGAGGGCAATGGACAAGAACATTGGTGCAGGCTTAGTAACAATTACTCTTGTAACGTTGTCTATTTACAATAAGCATTATAGTGCTGTCAAAATTAATGATTAATCCAAGTGATTAATCAATAACTAAAAAGGAAAATTAACTCATAATCCCAATACCTTCTTGATTGACAGCTTCCTGTATTCGGTACATACGTATGCTATGTTAAGTTACAAAGTTGGTATAGCCTAGATATCACAACATTGTCAATCGCAAACGATAATTTATTAAAACGTCTCACTACCGAACTACCAACAGTAGCTTTATTTGTGGAGAACGAAGATAAAGCACCCATTTGGTAAATGAGCCAGTGAGAAATAATAACTTTTAAATAGGGTCCAGTGCCTTTTCGATACTTTTAAAACAGTACAGGCGCCTAAATGGTGCCTGAACCTATACTTAAAAAAAAGAACCTAAAAAAAAAAAAACTATGGATAACTTAAAAGAACATTCCAAATATTTTAAATAAATCCATAGCTTTCACCTTGGATGCTCTCACTTCCCAAGTTGTGCTTCCCTTAATCTAAGGCTAATAAATGTATTTCACAATCTGGGTAATTATTTAATATAAAACCACACATAATTCTACTGTATATCTGTCACTCACTCTGATATTTAGTTAAGATGAGTGCTGTCTGTCACTGTCTTAAATCAGTTCTGTGAATGACTGTATGCTCATTCTTTATAAAGTAGCAACAATGTCGTTTGTAAAGTACAGTAATGTGCAAAAGTCTTAGGCACATTAGTATTTTCACCCCAAAAAGGGTTTTAAGCCAGTTATTTAAATCTTTTGCTTTAGTGTGTCCATAGTAAATATCAGTTTGCCATTAATTTTAATAATAATCTAGTGCGATTTTGAATGCACAAGCAGTTTGACAACGGCAAAATGAATGTTTGGAAATGTAAACTGATATTTTCTACCGACACACTACAGCAAAATATATAAATAGCCGAACAACATTCTTTTAAGTGAAAATACTAACGTGCCTAAGACTTTTGTACAGTAGTTAGTGTATGTATAAAGTACGTATGATTAAATTAATATTTAGTATAAGTATATTTAAATAAGTGTAATTAAAGTATTTGTTCGGTCATATGTGTTAAGGGCTAGATTTTCACTGGAGGAAACGGCTGTGACAAGCGAAAACTTTACAGTAGATGAGAAAGCGACAGCTTCTTCGTGACCTTTTGTAAACTGTATTTATGACAAATAACTTCACTGATACAGATTCTAACAATCTATTGATAAACACACACCTTATGTCCTCTGTCTCTGTTTGAGCTCGTGCTGCTCCGCCGCGGTCTGCGTATTGAAGAGCGCGCTGAAAGACGGGGAGGAGACCGGTCTGACGCCGGTTTCATATGAAATTTAAGCCGACTGACTCTGAGGCGATCGGATACCGGTTCCATACCCAACCCTACTTTTAAGAAATACATTTTATGATAAACGAACCAAAAACTGTCTATGCCCTTGCTGGAGGGTGATGTAATTTGTGTCATGTGCAGGTGCGATGGATCGCATACAAACCAATAGGGTGTCGGGATGGTATCTGTTTATACTTCTCATCCAACCACAATCAAATTCACTCCATCCGGATGGCGCGATTTATCTGGATAGGTTTTTTTTTTTTTTTTTTTTTTTTTTTGAGTGATGACAAGCCGGAATGAAAACAAGGCGAAATGAAATACCAGTAACGAAGCTATTTTTAAAATGTAAGGAGTAGAAAGTACAGATACTTGCGTGAAAATGTAAGGAGTAGAAGTAAAAAGTCGGCTGAAAAATAATTACTCAAGTAAAGTATAGATACCCCAAATTTCTACTTAAGTACAGTAACGAAGTATTTGTACTTCGTTACTTGACACCTCTCATTACAGTGCATTTCATTTCAGCCGTAATAACATTTCATTACCACACAATCTCAAATCAAGACTTCCATTTACATCGCCTCAGTAAAATAACAGACTTAAAGGAAACTGTGATCACATTCTAGATAGCATTTGAGTGTTTGCAATAATATGTCCTCTGATGTGAGGGCACAAAATTCCTTTTGACAACTATGAAATACTGTAAACCCCTGCCGGCTGCGAACAAGTATTTATCTTTAAAGCCTCACATTTTGATGCCACGAATGTTTAAAAGTGATGACAAGCTTTTATACCTTGAACAAAATATAATTTCATGCTGAATTAACTGTTTTGAGCAGCTGGAGGGCAAAATTACATGTATGAGCCTTTGGGTTGCAAAATCTTCATTAGGTCATCTCTGTCTTTGGTGAGCAATTGTTGTTGTTGTAAATGTATTTATTCATACATCAATTAATTAATCATTTTATTCATGTATTTATTTATTTAGAGAAAATGTGAGTCGTTCTGTTTTATTGTTAATTGTAATTTTAATATATTTTCATGATTTGAGGAATCATGCATGTCTTTAGCACAAAGACTGAGCGATGCAATACACACTGAAGTTTAATACTTAGGTTATGGGTTTCTCCAACAAATATGTTCAGAATTAAACGTGCCTTAATTAGCACTAGCAATCAAGGAACAGAATGTAACAAACTGACTGGCAAGTCTCTTAAAAGTGAGAAAGACCACTGTTGCCTGTCAGAGTTGAGAATGCTTCAGGATTGATGGGGAATTGTGTAAGTATGAAGAGAAATATCATTGGTGCATCGCCAACTCAGTCGTCCATCAGCACACTCTCTCCCGCTACTTGCGATCTGTTCCGCTGGCTGTTTTGCCAGACACCAACAGAAATATACACACACTGTCTGTAAATACTGTACAGTGATCATCCAGTCATCATGAATCATATCCACAAAGAAAGAGTTCAGAAGGAACAATAGTCCCTTTACATTAGTAATTTTAAATCAAGTTAAATATGCAGACAAATATTATTAAATATGGTGAGTCCTCCAGAAAGTGAAAACAATGTTATTTTTGTGGTGTTACAGAACCAGATCTCTTATCTGTTTGTCTGACTCCAAAATAGAGACAATTGTTGAACCAGTGGCATGAAATTGGACTAGGACTACCTGTTTTTTCGACCAGTAATAGCAGGGGTGTTTAAAATATGCAATATTATTATTATTGTTATTATTATTATTTATTAATATGTATTGTAATACATTAAAAATCACTTTTAAAGCCACTTTTTATTTTTTTTATTGTCTATTCTATTGTTGTTGTTTACTGGGGTCTCTTGTATTTTTTGTTGTTTTTTTCAGCAAATATTGATATTAATTGTGATTAATTGGATTAATTTTGTAAGTAAAGCATTACAATTAATAGGCAATGTTTATTTAAACACTTTCCAGAGATTTGTAACATTTAATAAGCATGCATGGTCATTAATTGCATTTCAATTTTCATCACTGTTTTATTTGAACTCATTCTTCTGCATTACACATAGAAAGCTAACAGCAATATCAATAAAAAAAGAAAGAAATCTTTTAATAAAAAAAATAAAAAATAATACTAATTAAAAAGAAAAAAAAAACACCTTGGCATGCTTCCTCAGATTTGAAGGCAAACTTTTGAAGCCATACATTTCCCTGGTGAAATTTATAACTGAAGCTTTATTGTGTGTGCTTAATGCATGAAAACAAACAACATTGATTCTTGCATATCAAGCATGCATGTTTAAGCTTCTGTTTACCCTATTTGGTATAAATGGAAGAAAATAAATGTTATGAATCAAGTAAAAGTAGTCAGTTTAAAAT
This sequence comes from Carassius gibelio, assembly GCF_023724105.1. Lineage (NCBI taxonomy): Eukaryota > Metazoa > Chordata > Actinopteri > Cypriniformes > Cyprinidae > Carassius > Carassius gibelio. The sequence continues at coordinate 24,973,976 of NC_068384.1, read as the reverse complement.
GCACTTAAGTAAAGTAAAAATCCCCTAAAGTAATCCTTAAGTAATTTTACTTGATTTATGCCCTTAAGTATTTTATACTCAAGAATAAAAAAAGAGGGAGTGTTCAGAAACCTGTATAAAAACAATCATTGTGTTTGAAATTTTGTTGATGCTAGTGTCTCAGAAATTATTTGATTCACTTTCAAGAGACACAAATTCATTTTGAAAGCTCTTGATTTATCTATTAATTATCAACATGTCAGACCTGACCATGATACCTTTGCCATCACCACTTTTATACCTAGCATAAATCTACAGATTATATTCTTTTCAGTTAGCGCTCAGGCATGATGCTGGTGGGAGGGTGGTGTTGTCTATCAGCGGTATGACTGGCACTCTTTGGCCTCTTGCCTGGACATGTTCACTCACCCCAGCGCTGTTGAGATGGCCAATGGAGGATGATTTATTGATGCCGTCCTTATGTATGCTGACCCATGCAGCGCAGGAACAGAAGCTAAAGCAGCAGGGTTGGAGCCCGCTGTGAAGCCATTTTCCAGCAATTAAACTGCACTGGTACTTCATGGCCATTGGCCACTGAAATAGAAAAGTTATAGGGTATATGCAAAGGTGACATTAAGACTCCGTTGAACTAATATACTGAAATAAATCAAGAGAAAAAGCCTGATATGCTCAGATTCAAATCATGAACTCTTAAGTATAAATAGTACTGATACTTGCCTTTGCAAACACCACTTATAACACATTACATAGCGACCCAATCTGTTGGAACACGTTAAACACTAAATATATATATATATATATATATATATATATATATATATATATATATTCTATTTTATATTAATAGACTTGCTTAATGTAAAATACCTGCAGGATAAAAGCTCATTAAAGCCCCAAGGCATTCCATGTATTGTCAATTCGTCAGACCATTGAACATTTTTTTCCCTTTCAGCTTTCTTGGTCAGATCATGCATTTTATTTTTTTCAGGATCAGTAATGATTACTAATCAGGTAATTAATTCAAGCACAAGGTTTCTCCACACTTAGCTTGAACACAGCTGTAAGGGTTTTGTGTTTAAAAAAAAAACCTTTATTGGATGCATTCTAAGGGATGCAAAATACATTTAACACAAAGCATGAATCTTGCTTCACAACATTTTATGCTTTTCAGGCAATCTTTTAATGAAATCATTTTTTCATGAGCTGTTCAGAGTGAGAGACTGTCATACAGCTAGCAAATGTTATTAATAAAAGAGTTTCAAGTTCTGAAGCCTGGAATTTCATATAGCAATAACAATTATTTTACCCATGAAATATTTTGTCTGCAGTGTGATTCACTGTAATAGCACTATGTGTTTAAAGCTGGTGTGTTAAATGTATGGTTTTATGGTTCCATTATCACAATGCATACAATAATCAAATCATGTGCGTGGAAACTGAGTGTGAGCTAATAATATACATGAGGTGCCTTCATAATCTACAGTTTTCTTCATGAGCATCTGTTGCCAGAAAGTCATTTGTACCTGCTATAGTCTAACAAGCGATGGAGCACTGTGGCTCTTTCCTATTATTCCCAATGATTGTCATAGCTTATGATGTACAGACAGGCTGAATACACAGAATTTTTCATGTTCCTTCATGTTTCGCTGTGTTGACTGTGCCTCTCTGGAATACTGAAGTCTGTTGCTGCATTGCTCTTTCTCTAATGATTGTTGTCGATCTGCACATAGCTGATAACAAACACATGCAGTGCACGTTCAAAACATGCTCAATCTTATTTTCTCACAACAGTAAATTTGGTTTCTTCATACACATCTCTGTGTTTAGCTGCTGCACTGTGGATTTGGTGATACACTTAAGCCACACTTAAATTTAGATAATTAAATTTGACTTTTGTGAAACATGTTCATTGTTGTTACGATGATCTACACTGCTAGGACACTTGTGTGAACTTGAGACTCACAATTTCCCAATCTTCATGGAAACTCAAAAGTAACTTATATGGGGCACTCTACATAGTCATACAACTTATTGTGCCACAGAAATAGGACTCTTACTGTACGTTACATTAAGGAAACAATCAATTAACTGATAATTTTGAGAAGGTCATCCTGACATCACAAGACAACAAAGTAAGTAAATGTGACAATAAAACCGCAAACAGTTAAACAATGTCACCATGTGAATCATTCATGCTCCTGTGCACACTGAGAAAAGGACGAATGCTTTTCCCCGGAGTAGGTCTATTTGAACTAAAACAAATGCATCAATCCAACTCACCCGTTGTGCTTGCTGGTTCAGGAAAGAAAGAAATAAAAAGAAAGAGGTCAGAATATATCATAATATAAAAAGCTTTGCAAGACTAGGTAAAAAGCATATACTAGATGTGGTATTTTATTTCATTTCGTTTGATCTCAGAATTATTTTAACAGCCTGATACCTTTGATTCTTGACTTTTAAACAAATTATTAATTTATGTTTGATAAAATATGATCTCTAAATGCTTTTAAATATATTTACAAAATTGAATTAATCTTTTGTCAGCTGTTAATTACATTTAAAATAAGATACATAAGACACAGATACCTTAACTGGGTTAAAAATGTACACTTTATTCTTTATTTCATTGTTTTTCTTGTTATATTTGCTGCTTTACCTCAGAACTGCTTTTTCTCAAAGGACCAACTTGTCTTTAATAGTTCAGTGAAGGGCAGTGGAGCATGCCATCTCTCCCGGAGGTGCATTGTCTATTAATAGGTTTATGGGACATCGAGCACCCTTCCCCCTATTTCCACCAGTACACATGCCTCAATGCAGCAGCACTCAGCCTCCAATACTAGAAATACATGCAAAGTGTCTCCTGCTGTACCTCGAGCCTCAGTGTGCCACTTTCACATCTGTATGTCGCCCGGGGGGATCTTTCCCCAAAGAAACAGGAATAAAAGATTTAGTGTCTTTGACAGTTAAAGAAAGCTGCCTTTTAAATGATTATTTAAGGTTATGATTGACAGAATGAGATGTTGCAATGTTTTCAGGAATTGCTAGATCAACTGGCTGCAGAGAAAACAGAGAAATCAAATTATTTGGTAAAACATTCAGAGATGGTTAGAAATATATATCTCACACAAACAAAACAACCCTAAATACTAATGAAAGTAGGGGCAATTCATTTAAAGTGATATTTCACTCAATCTCATTCACTAACAAATCCAACTGGAAATTTAAAATGCACACTATATATCCAAATATTAAAATAAAGCTGTAAACTATTTCTCAAATTGTAAATATTCTATGAAAACTTGACTTTTTTCAAGTTCACCAAAAAAAAAAAAAAAAAAAAAAAAATATAGATTCATGTCTTTGAACTACAGTTATGGAGATGCTGTTCAGTTCCTGGATCCTTCACTCAGAACTGATCGACAAGTTTGGGAATTGCACCATGGAAACTGTGTCATTGATCAGATTATTTGGCCATGTTTAATGACTCAAACACTAAAGCAACAGAGACAGCCCATTTTAGTGAATAACTCTATCAGCAGGTGCAATTCATTCTTACAGATTTACCCCAAGCCCTAATTCACTAAATTGTTAAATACATTTTCTTGTGAAATCTTAAACATTTCAAGTGCCCTGTGTGGGCCAGATGACTTACTGTGTTTGCATGTGATAACTGCCCCAAATGTTAGTCTTTTTCAATTCAATTCAATTCAAGTTTATTTGTATAGCGCTTTTTACAAAATAAATCGTTACAAAGCAACTTTACAGAAAATTATGTTTCTACAATATTTAGTAGTAGCTAGTAGTTTGTGCACATTTGACAGGATTTTAGAAAAAATAATAATAATAATACAAGACGTAGTCAGCTAGACGATGAACTATCAATATTATTAAGTTATTATATGATTCAGTCACACATTTAGCAATAATTGTTAGTTCTGTTTGTTGATTCAAGGTTAGCATCATCTGGGGTCCTCTGAGGGTCAGCATCATCTCTTCTCAGGTGTTCTGGATCCAGACTGGAGCTTGTTTAAATCCTAGTTACCACGGGATGTAAATCCCGTGGCGAAACATAGAAACAAAATACAGACATCATTAGCATAGCTGCTGATCCAACAAAGTAAAATTAGTTTAACCCAAGCTAATGAATAAAAATGCAACTTTGAACAGATGCAACTACACTCACAATTAAAAAGATACATTATTCGAATGCTTGGTGAAAGAGATGTGTTTTTAATCTAGATTTAAACAGAGAGAGTGTGTCTGAACCCCGAACATTATCAGGAAGGCTATTCCAGAGTTTGGGAGCCAAATGTGAGAAAGCTCTACCTCCTTTAGTGGACTTTGCTATCCTAGGAACGACCAAAAGTCCAGCGTTTTGTGACCTTAGGGTGCGTGATGGATTGTAACGTGGTAGAAGGCTAGTTAGGTACGCTGGAGCTAAACCATTTAGGGCCTTATAGGTAAGTAATGATAATTTGTAACTGATACGGAACTTAATAGGTAGCCAGTGCAGAGACTGTAAAATTGGGGTAATATGATCATATTTTCTTGACCTCATAAGGACTCTAGCTGCTGCATTTTGGACGACCTGTAGCTTGTTTATTGAAGAAGCAGGACAACCACCTAGAAGTGCATTACAATAGTCCAGTCTAGAGGTCATGAATGCATGAACTAGCTTTTCTGCATCAGAAACAGATAACATGTTTCGTAGCTTGGCAATGTTTCTAAGATGGAAGAATGCAGTTTTTGTAACATTGGAAATATGATTTTCAAAAGACAAATTGCTGTCTAATATAACACCCAGATTTCTGACTGTAGAGGAAGTAACAGTACATCCGTCTAGTTGCAGATTGTAATCTACAAGATTCTGTGTAGTGTTTTTTGGTCCAATAATTAATATCTCTGTCTTATCCGAATTTAATTGGAGAAAATTGTGTGTCATCCAATCTTTTACATTTTTAACACACTCTGTTAGCTTAGATAATTGGGAAGTTTCATCTGGTCTCGTTGAGATATATAGCTGAGTATCATCAGCATAACAGTGGAAGCTAATTCCGTATTTTCTAATAATATTACCAAGGGGCAACATATATATTGAAAATAGAAGGGGACCTAGGACGGATCCTTGTGGCACTCCATATTTTACTGATGATAAATGAGATGACTCCCCATTTAAGTAAACAAAATGGTAGCGATCGGACAGGTAGGATCTAAACCATCTTAGAGCCTGCCCTTGAATACCTGTATAGTTTTGTAATCGATCTATGAGTATGTCATGATCTATGGTGTCGAACGCAGCACTAAGATCAAGTAAGACTAGAAATGAGATGCAGCCTTGGTCTGACGCAAGGAGCAGGTCATTTGTAATTTTAACAAGTGCAGTTTCTGTGCTATGGTGGGGCCTAAAACCTGACTGAAATTCTTCATACATATCATTTTTATGCAGGAAGGTGCTCAATTGAGCAGACACAACTTTCTCTAAAATTTTAGACATAAATGGAAGATTTGAAATAGGCCTATAATTTGCCAGTACACTAGGATCTAGTTTTGGTTTCTTAATAAGAGGCTTGATAACTGCCAGCTTGAATGGTTTTGGGACGTGTCCTAAAGTTAACGACGAGTTTATGATATTGAGAAGTGTTTCTTCTGCTACAGGTAACAGCTCTTTCAGTAATTTAGTGGGTACAGGATCTAATAAACATGTTGTTGGTTTAGATACAGTGATAAGTTTATTTAGCTTGCCACCTATATTTGTATCATATGTACTTTTTAAATACATTTATACTTTAATTAATCTAGGATCCAATTTGATTAAAAAAATAATAATAATAAAATAAAAATGAAAAATAAACACACTTTTTGCACAAACTGTTCCAATTAATAATAAAATGAAGAAAGGTTTTTTGAGTACCACATCAGCATATTACAATGATTTCTGTAATGTAGTAATGGCCTGCTGAAAATCAATCTTTGCTAATCAAACAAGCAAGCACATACATGTAATACATTAAATGGAAAACAGTTATTTTAAATTGTAATGAAAATACTGTTTTTGACTATAATTGATCAAATAAGTGAAGCCTTTGTGAATATAAAAATCCTCTTTCAAAAACTTAAAAAGTTATAATAATTGAAGGGTAGTTATTATTTATTAAATAAAAGTGACAGTGTGTTATTGTGCATGCATGAAAGACACATTTCCCCTTAGAACATGTTTTGTACATCAGCTCTGATGTTTTTGTGTGATATAATGTCATGATGAAAGAGGACCAGAGAGAGCAATTCGCGGAGCAAATACTGTCTTTAATGAACGAAACACAGGAGCTTGAGAATTCTTGTAAAAAGAACAGAAAGAGTCCCAAAGGCAAAAAACTGGAACCAAAAACTCGTCCTTGTACAAAAGGAGAAAACAAAAGCCACCGGCCGGCAAGGCGGATTCAGTACGGTGGACAGCTCCGCAACCACACAGTAGAGAGAGATCGGCAGGTCAGGAGAAGAGCAGCGGCAAAACTTCATGGCTCACACTCACAGCAACACCAAACAGACAGAACTTGGGCTGAGACAAATGACAGGGGATAAGACATACAAGGTTAGCGATTCTTAGAGGAATAATCTGGCGAGGCAGGTAGGGAGGAGAGGGAAAGAAGTAGGAGTGCTAATCAAAGCAGAAGAGGAAACAGGTGCGGGAAGCCAAGCGCAAAGAGTAGCGCAATGAGGGGCAGCTGAAGGAGATTAACAGGAGAGGAAAGGTGAGTGCAAAGTAGGAGAGGAGGAGAAAAAGAGTCAGAGAGAAAAGGGGAGGGGGGGAAAGAGAATCAGGATCATGACATATAATGCCTGCAGTTAATCAAGGCTAATTCAAGTACTTATATTTTTATGCATTTTCCAGTGAAGAAGTGTATTTTTGTGATTTTCTACACAGATGGTTTTAACACTAAAATACATTTACAAATGCTACACAAATACTATAAAAAACATGTATTTTTGTTAATGTTAATGTAGTTTATCCTGTCCCATGTAGCAAATTATCTCAAAAGTGTAATTTATATAAATAATTACAATTAATTATAATTAATTACAATTATTTACCTCTGCTGCAAGTAGTAATTGTAGCAGAATTAATATTACAATCAACTAATCTGTTCGTCCATTGAACATTCAGTTTAATTTCATATCAAATCTAAGAATAAGGATATTTGGCCACAGAAAAACATAAAAGGGACATTATTCACAAGTAGTGACCGAACCAGAAACTCAATGTTATTTGTGCATAGCTAGGCGGGTAACAAGTTCTGTTGGGGTCACACTTCTGTAGGATCAAAGAGCCAATGGTGTCGTGAACATTTGGAGGGAAAGTTTATGACTCTTTTGCTGCGTCCCAAATCGCTTATTCTATGTCCTAAAAGTATTTACTCATTTTATGAAGAAAAATGACACTTTTGAGTATGTAGCGGAATAGTAGACAAGCTTTGGGATAAAACATCTGGTAACACTTTATTTTACGGTTACATCTATTAGTTGCTTATTACTAATAACTATGACTTTTCTCTCACTAAATTCTTAATTTTCTTCTAATTAATAGTGCGTACAGTAGTTGTTAAGTTTAGGTATTGGGTAGGATTAGGGATATAGAATAAGGTCATGTAGAATAAGGCATTAATATGTGCTTAATTAGCCCTAATAATTGGCTAACATTCTAGTAATATACATGCTAATAAACAACTAATAGATGTAACCATGAAATAAGTGTTCCTCATAACTGTGTGTTTAACAGACACTCTGTTGCTTAGTTACATACTATGGGCCATTCAGCGCTTCTACCCATTTCAGGTTAGAACACAGAAGGCTATAGAATCTAGTGAATGTGTTAGGGGTGCCCAGCCCATAGGCCTACAAAAATCTGTCAGCGAGGCACCACGGGCCAGCGGGTAGGATGCAACACTTCTAGTTGAGTGAGCTCGCAAACCTGAACGGGCAGGGCCCACCCTGTGCCTGATAAGCCAGGGTGATGGCATCCATTATTCAGAGGACCATCCTTTGTTGAACCTTCTACACAGTGTTTTAGTTTTAGTCCTATTACAGTTTCAGATGTAGATAAAGCCCTCAAACATTTGGACACAACAAAATCTGCAGGCCCTGACAAATTGGATCCTTACTTTTTAAAGTTAGCTGCTAATTTTATTTCCATGCCTTTAACTAATATTTTTAATCGGTGCTTGAACACAAATGTCCTTCCGTCCATCTGTAAATCAGCTTTTGTGGTTCCCCTGTTAAAAGGTGGTGACCCTGCTATATTAAATAACTATAGACCGATCTCTAAATTGTCTGTCCTGGCCAAGGTTTTAGAGTCTCTTGTCAGTGATCAATTTAAGAATTTTGTAGAGAATAAAAATGTTCTATCTACTTTCAATCCGGTTTTAGAAAAAGGCATAGTACAACATCTGCAGCTCTTAAGGTTTTAAATGACTTAATTGAATCCATAGATAAAAAGCAGCATTGTGCAGCCCTTTTTATTGACCTTTCTAAGGCTTTTGATACACACTCAAAAAAATTATTTTTCAGTTTTGTTCACTTTACCTGAACAATTCATGTTGAATTAATGCCATTTTGGCTATTTTTCAGTTCAACATGATTGTGTCATGTTAAACTGACTTAAAACTGTCACTCATTGGTTTAACATAAAGTTTTCATTTTGAAAGAACGTTTCAATCAAGTACCTCAAAATAAGTTTTACACTTCCCATCATGCTTTGCACAGGACTGGATATGGGGAGAGAAAATGTTTAAATAAAGTGTTATTTTATGCAGTTTTTAGTAAAATGTGATAATAAGACTTTTTCATGTCTAATGCTCTATTATGTGGGCATTTTAAAAGATTTATATTGGTGTATTTTGTGCGAGTTACCATTGTGGTGAAGTGTGGAGCTTGTGGTTGGGTTGAGGACCTGCCAAGTTAGCTAAAATGATAAAAATAGGGAAGTTGCTGCCCAATGGTTAGAGTCAGACTGGCAATCGAAAGGTTGTGAGTTCGAGTCTTGGGCCAGCAGGAATTGTGGGTGGTGGGAGTGCATGTACAGTTCTCCTTCTCTCTCCGCCTTCAATACCACGACTTAGGTGCCCTTGAGCAAGGCATAAAACCCCCAACTGCCACCCCAGGTGCTGCAGCATAAATGGCTGCCCACTGCTCCGGGTGTGTGCTCACAGTGTGTGTGTGCACTTCGGATGGGTTAAATGCAGAGCACAAATTCTGAGTATGGGTCACCATACTTGGCTGAATGTCACGTCACTTTTGTCAATTTCAATTACAACAATAAAGGTTTGAAAATGTACCGTGTTTTGTCCATTTATTTAATAGAATTAAGAAAATGTAAGGTGCTTATATAAAGCAAGTAACAATAAGTTATTGAAAATGAGTAAAGTTTATGTATTATACAAGCTTAAAATTCAGTTCATCAGTTTTCATAAAATGTATTTAATTAATTTACGTTAACTGAACATGACAAGGTGAAGCTTAAACAAATATTAACTTTTGCGTTGGATTTATGTTATTACATTGGATGGAAAATTGACATCTAATTGAATTAAATAAGTTTTAACTTTTGGGGTAAAATATTTTTTTGAGTGCAGAGAACCACACAGTGCTTTAGCACAGACTGTGGAGGGCAGGACTTTCTGAACAAACTGTAAGTTGGTTTGTTAATTACCTTACAGACAGAACTCAGTGTGTGCAGGCAGAGGGAAATACCTCTAGCTATCTCAAAATAACAAAAGGCGTGCCACAGGGATCAGTGCTGGGTCCACTGCTTTTCATTATATATATAAATGACATAAATCATAACATATTGAAAGGAAATTTTCATTTTTATGCAGATGACATTGTACTGTATTGCTCAGCACCTACAGCAGTCCAGGCCCTCTCCCGATTACAATTAGATTTTAATATGCTTCAAAAAAACATTTGTGATCTGAAACTTGTTTTAAATGCTGAAAAAACAAAAGTAATGCTTTTTTTCAAATTCAAAATCTAAATTAAATCTGCCTTCAATCATCACTTCTCAGGGTAAGGAGATTGAATGTGTTTCTAAATACAGATATCTCGGTATTTTAATAGATGAATCTCTTTCTTTTACTTCTCATATTCAGCAGCTGGCAAAAAGATTAAAATTTAAACTAGGGTTTTATTTTCGAATCTAAAAGAGGTTAGTTGCTGGTACTTTTATGTCTATTATTGACTATGGTGATGTTTTATCTATGCACGCTTCGTCTCAAAATTTACATGCACTGGATAATATATACCATGGAGCTTTGAGGTTTATCACTGGTCTTAAAGTCCTCGTGTTGGATGGTCTTCTCTGTCAACACTGAGACTTCAACACTGGTATGTTTTTATATATAAGGCTATTTTAGGTCTTCTTCCATCCTACCTCTGACCTACATCAGTGTAAAAGATATAGGGACTTACAATCTTCGGTCCCAGGATCTTGTTCTTCTGTCTGTACTAAATGTTAGAACTGAGCTGGGGAAAAAGGCGTTTAACTTTGCTGCTCCCTTTGCATGGAACAAGTTACAGAAAAATGTGAAACTTAATAAGCTTGTCTCATTGGTTACTTTTAAGAGGATATTAACTGACTTGGAAACAGCCACATCTGGCTGAAGTTGATCTGCATGATATGCTAAGGATTTGTGGTTGTTGTATCTGCTATTTTAGTTGTCTTATGTTATTGTGTATTCTGTGTTGTATGTATGGTTGTACTGCTGCCTATCTTGGCCAGGACACTCTTGAAAAAGAGATTTTTAATCTCAACAAGTACTTTCCTGGTTAAATAAAGGTGAAAAAAAATAATAAAAAAAGGGGCATTCCCCTTATAGCTGCAATGACAGGCAATGAGCTGGTCTGAGGTCCTAAAGCTCTGTGTTCGGTCTACATAACATCTTAATCCTCGGACGGGAGAAAGCAAAGCTAGTGCTGGGTCTGCCTCCTCCAGGGTGAAGCACTTGTAGGCTCACCACCTGATCCCTGAAGGGATTAGTGGAAACTTGGGCACATAGCTGGCCAGGGCCTCAGGATTACCTGGAAATCAGCCGGACCAAACTCTTGGCAAGAATCAATGAAAATGCATGCATGTCCCCTACCCTCTTGATGGAGGACAGTGCAAGCAGGAGCAGAGTCTTTATTGACAGAAACTTTAGCTTGACTGTCTGCAAAGGCTCAAATGGGCCCTGCTGTAGTGCTGTGAGCACTAGAGTCAGGTCCCAAGAGGCTATATAGGGGTCCCGTGTGGAGGATTGAGCCTTCTCGCCCCCCTTAGGAAACTGGTGATCAGGTCATGCTATCCCAGCGACTTCCCTTCAACAGGGTCATGGTTAGCAGTGATAGCAGCAACATAAACTTTAAGGGTGGAGCCTTCACTCCAACCCTTACTGCAAAAAGGACAGCACAACTCTGATCAGGCATCCTCTGGGGTCTTCTCGGTAGGAAACACACCACTTGACGAACAGGTTCCACTTCAAAGCGTAAGTGTGTCTTATAGATGGAGCATTCACTGAAGTGATGGTTTGAACTACCTCTTGGGAAAGGTCATCTAGAACATCCGCATCACCGTTCAGGGACCAGATATGAAGTTTCCAGAAGTCTGGAGGCAGGTGCCACAGGGTGCCCCTTCTCTGAGTAAGTAGATCCTTCCTCAGGGGAATAGGCCTAGGAGGGGCTGTCACTAGGAGCATTAGCTCCGGGAACCTGGTCCGAGTGGGCCAATAAGGCGCCGTGAGCAGGACCTGCTCATTATCCTCCCTGATATTTCACAATGTCTGTGCAAGAAGGCTCACTGGGGGAAACACATACTTGCGCAAGCCCCGTGGCCAGCTGTGTGCCAGTCCGTTCGTGCCGAGTGTTCCCTCGCTCAGGGAGTAGAGAAACTGGCAGAGGTTTCTGGAGAGGCAAAAAGCTCTACCTGAGCAGCTCTAAAATGTCTCCAAATCAGCCCCGTTCAAACACCCGAAACTGCAAGCCTATTGAATGTTGCCCCCCAGCCGGTGGTTAAGGAATCTGTGTGGGTCTAGGGGCACTCCTTCCCAGAGAAACGTAAGGTCTGACCACAGTGAGAAGGTTTGGCGGTAGGCTGGTGTAACTTGGGCCCTGTGAGTGCTGCATTGCCACATCCACCTCGGGACTGGGCCATGGAGCCAGTGCTGAAGCAGTCTCATAAGGAGTAGCCCCAAACGTTTGACTGCTGCTGCAGCTGCCATATGCCCCAGTAACCTCTAAAATAATTTCAGTGGGACCACAATCCTGCTCTTGTATGTATTCAAGCAGTTCAACACCATCTGAGCATGTTCCTGCCCTGAGGCATGCTGTCTTTTCAACCGAGTCCAACTTCATTCTGAGAAAAGAGATCCTCTATGTTGGGGAGAGTTTCCTCTTTTACCAGTTGACCTGAAGGCTCAACAGGCAAGTCAAGTCAAGTCACCTTTATTTATATAGCGCTTTAAACAAAACAGATTTTGTCAAAGCAACTGAACAACATTAGGGTAACAGTAAGATATAATGCAAAATGACAGTTAACTGCAGTTCATCATTGAACTCAGTTCAGTTTAAATATTATTAATATTAATAGTATTTTTATTTTTATTTTGCAATCATTTGCAATCATGCTGCTGAGGTGTGAGAGAACCAAGTCCCTGTGTTTGTTCAACTGATCCTGAGACTGAGCGAGCATGAGCCAGTCATCTAGGTAGTTCAGAATGCGAATGCCCTGTTCTCTCAGTAGAACCAGGGCCACCTCCTCAACTTTCGTGAAGACACAGGGTGACAGGGACAGCTGAAGGGCAGGACCTTGTACTGATATAGCCATCCTTCAAATGCAAACTGCAGGAATGGCCTGTGGTGCAAAAGTATCGACACATGGAAGTACGTGTCCTTCAGGTCGATCACTGCAAACCAATCTTGGGGATGGAGGCACCTGAAGATGCACTTCTGCGTGAGCATCTTGAACGGGAGACTGTGAAGAGCCTGGTTCAAAATACTAAGATCCAAGATCTGTCTCAACCCACCACCTTTCTTGGGTACAATGAAATAGGGGCTGTAAAACCCCATTCTCATATTGGCTGGAGGAACCGTCTCTATTGCATCCTTCGCCAGCAGGACTGTGGTCTCTGCATGCTAGTCAGGGGCATCTGCTGCTTTCACTGAAGTAAAGTGGATGCCCGTGAACTTGGGAGGGCGCAGGGTGAACTGAATCACATAGAGCCTGACAGTCTGAAGAAGCCATCGAGACGGACTAAGTAGCACTAGCCAGGCTCCCAGATGTCGCGAAAGTGGCACCAATGGAACTTCAGGCGTACCCACAGTTGGGCAGCAAGGAAGAACGCAGAGACAGTTACAAATGCATAAATATTGTTTTTGTTTCAAAAATAAAACATTGAATAATGATATTTGAAATTATTTAAAACATGAAATAGTAGTTGAAATGTGAAATAAAAATTTCAAATATTTATTTTCTTTGGGTACATTGCTAGTCTTTAAGTGAACAATTTATCCACGCTAGTTAATCCACTGAAATATTTTCTTGTTCTGTTCACATCAGTGCAAAATACAGTGCAAACTATTCCCCAAAATAAACTTTTTCTTACTGTGTGCATGAATGTGTGAACTGTCTTACTGTGTGCATGAATGTTTGAACTGAAGAAGGATCTTGTAATTGACATGTCTCATTATTCATTGATCATTTTCACCTCCACTGTAGCTCTAAAATAAAAAAAATGCACCTATGGCAAAGGCTGGGTGTCAGTGACATTAAACATCAATTCTCACAACCAAACGTCATGATGTCAAAGCTGGAGCACACGTGCCATGTTTGATTAGAGATTTAGAAAATTTTCATTAAAAACTTCAGTCCGTTTTTCATATAAAGCTATAGTGTAGGATAGCTTAAAGAGCACATCATGTGGTATTTTAAAGTGTCCTAATATTGTGTTAGCCCCCTACAACAGGTTTAAATGCAGAAGACATTGCAATTTTCTCAGAATATACATTTAATATTAGTTTGCCAATGATTAGGAAGCAATTTTGGAACAAACCCCTCCCTTCCACAAGCCTACTCTGCTCTGATTGGTCAGCTGGCCAAGCCCTTTGTGATGGGCACAGAAAGGAGTCAAGTTATCTAGTGCTACCATTGACAAATCAATAAAACAATAATATAGTGCTCCAATCCCTTCTTATAATTATACTAACATAATATACAAAAAACACTTATGCAAGCATGCCCATGGCAAAAGTTTAGCTGGTAAGCTGTTAATACTTAAAACAATAATGGTGGGAACGTTAGCCGAGTTCTAACATGACTAACTGATGAAAGGATAGTTTGTAAACCAAAATATGTCTACTGCAATATCTGAAGAATGACAGACAAAAGACGCTCTGTCTTAACTTTTAATCTGAACACATAGCAGCTGTATCACAGGCGCAGCAGCCTTAACTCTCATCTCTCCCACAATAACCCTATAACTGACGCTGCAGCAAAATGAACAGCAATTTCACTATGATTATAAAGTCTGTGTGCATTACATTTTCTATTATTAAACAAAGTAAGTAGAACAACGTCAGTCTACATTAATCGACACATTCTTAGGTTCACAGCAAATTATCAGAACTACTTCAGTAAGACAGTAATATTTATATTTTGAGCACTCAGTTGAAAACATATACATAACGTCAACCGTACCAATCAGTATCGATCGTATTTACAGGTTGTGGTTCGGAGAGCTTGGAAGTCCAAATTAAGGAAGTTTAAAAGCCAGCAAAGATAAAAGCCAAGATTAGAGAAGCAGTCATTGATAAAATGACAAGCACATAACAAAAGGTTCGAATTGCATTTCTGTGGTATCTTTGAACACAGCGTCTTCTCAATGCGTAAGAAGCGTAAGTGTTTGTGGGCAGGTCAGACTCTTTTCATATTTCGTGGGCAGGTGGGGATTATGCAAAATGTGTTTCCAGGAAAAAATTCAAAATAAGATGACTCGTTAAGGTGAATCAGAACCGACTCTCTCTTTTGAGAGACAATATCTGTGACGAATGGGGCAGGGCCGAGAGACGTGGGAACAGGAGCAAGGCCGGTGGAGTGATTGAAAATGAGCAACACCTGCTTGACCCACCACTCTCGAGTCCCACGGAGGAGATGGAGGGATATAAAACCGGAGCAACAACAGTGACGGACGAAAGAGGACCAGGCCTGGGTTTTAGTTGTGTTTGGTTTTTATTTGTGCGCGTCAGTCGTCCATGAGGGGCTGACGTGCTGTTTTATCTTTATTTTGATTATTAAAGTTTGATTTGATTGTCCGACGGTTCCCGCCTCCTTTCTCCCATAGTTATTGAGTTTTAATTCGTTACAGTGGTGCCAAAGCCCGGGAGATGGAGGGACGCGATGCTGAAGATCCCTCGCCGCGGTGGTGAATCCGCGGTGCCATCAAGCAGGCGAGGGAGTGTGCCGCATAACACACGCTCGAGGCGGTGGGCTGGAGTGAGTTTCCGAGGATGGGCGAGCTCGCTGCCGGCCGCCCGTGATGTGGAGGGGCGGCTGCCATCCGTGAGGGAGCGGAGGAGTCGGCGCCGCTTGCCAGGGGGCCGGAGCCTGCTGAATCCATGAAGGAATCCGGAGGAGCAGGGAACGGGGGACTCCTGCTGGCTGCCCAAAACCGGAGGAGCCGTCGCCGTCCACCGGGAGGTGGAGGAGTGTCATGCCGTCCGACTAGGGCCACCCAGTGCCATCGCCAGGCACCGCGGAGGAGGTCACCCAGCTGATGGATGGCCGAGCAACAGTGCATCTGGGAACCGGAATTTTATTTTATTTTTTTCTCCTCTCTCCCCTCTCTTGTCGCTCCACCTTCCATCTCCTTTTCTCTCGCCTCATCTGTCCTACCCCCAGGTTCCCCGCAGGTCCCCGTGAGCGGTCCCCCCCGGGAGGGAGCAGGGGGGAGTATAGCGCAGTCTCGAGGGTACCCCCCGGCCTGTGAGGGGGCAATGGGGGTATCTGACAAGTGGGGCGGGGCCGAGAGACGTGGGAACATGAGCAAGGCCAGTGGAGTGATTGGAAATGAGCGACAACTGCTCGCCCCACCGGTCTCGAGTCCCACGGAGGAGATGGAGGGATATAAAACAGGAGCGACGACAGTAAATGATGAGAGAGGACCAGGCCTGGGTTTTTTGTTGTGTTTGGTATTTATTTGTGCGCATCAGTCGTCCGTGAGGGGCTGACACGCTGTTTTGTCTTTATTTTGATTATTAAAGTTTGATTTGATTGTCTGCCGATTCCCTTCTTTTTTCCCATAGTTATGTAGTTTTAATTTGTTACAATATCTTTATTTATCATGCACTTTTTTTGATTACCAATTTTGCAGATTGTTTTTAATGAAGGATAGCTATGTAATAAACTGCAAACGATATATATATATATATATATATATATATATATATATATATATATATATATATATATATATATATATATATATATATATATATAAAACATATGACCTGCCCTTTAAGAAGACATGAAATAAAGTGCACAGATTGTATGGCACTTTTCCATACAATATGTTTATCTTTTGTTTATATTTATTTATCTTATTTGAAGCTGAATATGGTCAACATGAACAGAATCATAAAAGCAGGACAGATTTTTTTTTTTTTTTTTTTTTTTTTTTTTACAGTGCAATATTTTGTGATGTGCTCTCTGTATTAGTAGCCAAACACTACATTTTGGTTTGTTTTTGTGCAGGTTATTTAGTAAAATAGTCTGTTCAGCTTTCAGATAAGTGTGAAAATAACACAAATACCATTTGGGGGGAAGCTGCATTGGTGTAAAGAAAAAGAAAAAAAAACACCAAACACCTACAAGACTCAGTGACACTACAAGCAGAGACTTTGAACAGCTCAATGTGTCTATCACAGGTCTGAGGTCAGCTGAGAGGTCTGGAACAAACAAACAGAGCATTCATCATTTTTCTCAAAAATGGTTTGCTGTATTCTTGGCCGTCAGCCAGTTTGGCTTCCTCATCAGCATTGTTTCCCCTCACAAGAACTCGGGTTACTTGATCTCCAAAACACATGAAGGTCAGGCAAACCAACATTAGTGTGTCTTCTAGTTTACCTTTATTTATTTATTTTCTAAGGAGGAAGAAGAAGCAAAGAATCCACCAATGCCATTTTGGCCTGAGTGTTTTTGAGAATTATGAGGAGCAAACATCATGATTTGTCATTCCACAATGGAAAAAATACATTGATGAAGCCATCACCTCACAGGATTCCTATTGTGTTGTGTATACCATATTCATACCTTCCCAAGACACAACGTTTGAACTGGATGGAGGGCCAGTGCTGTTCATTTCCTCTGTGTTGTGGATCTTTATCTATTTGAAACAGGCTTAAGCAGGATAACTGTTGCTAGTGCATGGCCAAATATATTATATACTGTATACATGCTGCAAATGGTTGTGACAAAGAAATAATGGTGGCTTAAATAATTCATTACTTTCTTGGAATGCATGTTTATGTTCAATATAATTTATACACTTATACAAGGATTTGTTAAGTAGCCTTCCATTCCTTTGATATATGATGCTGAATGTTTAAAAGAAATGCATGTTTAATCTGTCAGAAATCATTGGTCAAAAGATTTTGAGAAATCCAAAATGTTATGCAAATGAGAGGCAAACAAAAAATGCTGAATGGTGTATACAGTGATGTATGTTACTAGCATTACAATTTAATGTGTATGTTTAAAGAATAAGGTTACACCTTACACATAGCACAAATTCATATGAAATCACTACTTCATAAAATAGTTTCTAATGTCATTAGGTTGATATAAGTGTGCTATTTAGCACATCCGATCCACTTGAAAGAAACACGTCTCACCCTAAACTGTTGTCACTGGCTGAGCTAGAAGTTGGCACATCAAGCTGCTCAGTTAAACAAATAAACATTTGATAGCATCATTGAACCACTGTGTTTACACTTTTCATGAAACCAGCCACAGTAAATTAATCAATTTTATTAGAGGGGATGTTACAGTCACTCAAAAGACCTTCAGTTATAACTGCAACATGATAATCATCATCAGCTCTGTTTGCAAACCTCTATAACACGACAATAATTGCTTATCATCACTTTAGCATATAGAGCAGTAAAGCCTTCAATGACATATATAGTATCATTGGCTAAGGTTAACAAGATTTTTCAAGAGTCGTAACTCAAATAGTCCTGATAAAAAAAATAAAAATAAAAAAAAACGAATCAAATATATTTTGATTGCCTGCAACTGCACTTGTCAACTTTGTTGTCATGCTTGATCTATTACACTTTTCAGCCATTCTCATTCAGTCCCAATTAAACATATACAAAGTATAAATGTGTTGAAGAGCAATTTAAGCAGAGTATAGCTGCCTGAGTCCACTGCAGTTCAGTTCAGATAATGAACAGGTTTATATAATGATTTCTTGCACTGGGCGCTGTGCAGATTCATACCCCCCTACTGAACAATTGGCCATCAGATGGAGTCATCACTAATATCAGTCATATCCGAGCCCTTCCCAGCAACCTTTGTCATTCTGCCATCCTTATTACAGTAACATATATTATTCCTTGATCTTCCCTGTAAAGCCTTTGGGAAGACACAATCAAGCCGAATTGATTGAATCCATCAAAACAGAACTAATATAGCAAGCGATCAGTTACACTGTTATGCTACTGTTTAATGTTTTTGCTGTTTTCAAGCAAGCCACATACAAGCTGACTGTATTATATTTATTATCTTGATTGAGATTTTTCAAAAGTGTGCTTGAGAGAACAGCTTCTCATTTGGGAGTCTTCTGTTACCTTCGGGTTAGGAATTTGAACGGATGCATTATGTGTTACAGACATGATTAGGAATTAAAGCCAACAGCATGTAGTCATGTAAGACAACATCTGTACTGCAAACTGTTTTGCTGTTGCTGTTTTTAGCATAGGCATACCAACACAATGCCATTTCCATAGAAACCAATGGAGATAGTAAAACAAAAATGACATGGAAACAGAAATCGGATATGAATAGATGATATACAGAATGTGGACAGTTAATCATTTAAATAATATTCCAGTTGGATACACAGATAATCAAGTTTGCACTGACAGTATGAACAAGGCTAAAATGGGAGAGATCAGAATTGAAAAGATCGCATTTAACGTGGTTTGTGCTGTTCACACCATCATGAAATAATACAATAAAAGTTTTTGGGATTTGGGACATATTGTCCTGCAGTGTAAACATAGCCATAGTGATGCACTAAAACACTGAAACAGCTTATCAGCCACATAGCAACACACTATGCAACCACCTAAAATTGCCCAAGAAACCATGCAAATCACCCCAGCAATCACCTAAGAATCGTAAAAAAAGAATTTGCTACTCTTTAGCAACCATATAGCAATACCTTTAAAGCTCTGGCAGCACTTGAGCACCAAAAATTGTTAGCATACAAAACAAAGAACACTAATTTTGTGCCGAGTCACCGGAAGTTATTGACTGCTTGCTAGCAGTCCAGAGGTGTAGTAAAATAAATGTTTCCCATAAATCACTAAACTATTGACCCTTCAGGTCCGAAGGGAATGTCTTCCTCTTTTTTTCTTTTAGAATTTGGTTTGAATTGGGGGTTGAATTGGGATTAAAAAATCTCCTTTTTGTTCTTACAAGGAGAGGAACTAAAGGTCATATTTTCAAGGTTTGATCACACTGTTAGTATTGTGCATTTAAAAGGGCATAGTATCTCAGCGGAGCATCAGGCCCGAATATCTCATTCCCAATCTGTGCACTCCATTCCATTCACAGTGGGTTTATGTCCTGCTCATGTAATCTTGTTTGTATGGATAAGCCCACCCTTTGTCATCTGGACCTCCTCCAAAACACTGAACCATGAACCAAAGCTCGAAATGTAAGGGCTTGCCACAGCCCTTGCTCCAATTTGACCTTTGAATCTGCTGTTAGTCACACTACCTAGTGCACCATTTTTGAATATGCATGGGTCCTATTTTTCTGTGCGTGCACAAATGCATTTATTGTGCATTTGTATCTTTTTTTTTATTTGGTACTTTTTGAGCTCGCTGTAAAGCTCCTTGCTGACAAATCTCAATATGAAAACCGTTCCAGCACAGATTTGGTTCAGAGTCCCAGCGGACACCATGAAATCAGGTTTTATTTAGAGAACATTCCTGAGCCTCACTGAGAATAGCCATGAGATTATACATGCATCCAAGATTTGTCATTCAAGTGTGCCCATTGTTGGCATCAAGGACACGAACATCCTCATAGAAAGAAATTGCCTGCCGGCCTCCTGACATCATTGAGGCACAATCAGACATTACTAAGGCTGTCTGCTTAATTCGTCTTTCCTAAATTTTTTGACATGTATGCCAAATTTAATTGCTAAATGTGTGTGTTAGTTGGCATTCAAGGGTTTCATTTCATCCAAAGTGATTTATTGTACACAAATCCCCCTGCGGCTCCCAGAGGTCAAGTACCTTTTTGGAGGGAATGGTGAGGAGAAAGCAGGTGTGTGATCTCAGTAATTCTAATTTCAGGCTTTGGGCTGAACCTGCAGCTCTTGCTTTAACAGCAGACATCCTGAAATATAATGCATTTAATGCCATTTAGAGCATCACACATGACTGAATTAGCTGTTTAGTATTGAAATTGCAATTGTATTTAATTTAAAAAATACATTTTTACCACATCTTGTGATGGGCAGATTATTATTAGTATTATTGTTTTGCTTACTCTTGAATTTGTTTATTAATGTAAAGTGTGGCACCTTAAACAGCAAGGCTGCATACTGGTTTATGATTTTAAAAATAGGTCTTATTCACTTATGAATGATATTACATGTAAGTCTGTTTGATAAGCTGTGCTTCCATTTTAGACAGGACTTCCCCATATATAAGATTTAAGTAAAAACAGTGCCCTCCAGTGGTATACATTTAACAATTTCTGAACAAAAGATATAAAATTCATCGTATATTATCTTAGATGTTTTATATAATTAGAGTGTGTTCTACTGTTGCTGCTACTCTTTCTCTCTCTCTCTCTGTCCTTATCAGGTAATCATTTAAAAATCAAAGACAGCTTAAAAATAATCGTATATATAATATCAAATTTAAGTTGTATTTATTTACAGACAAACAAATAAATAAAATTGAGAATTAATATATATTATACATTATATATATTCTTTCAACATAAAAATATATATTAAACTGCATGATTAATACACAATCTTATAAGTATATCTCACGTGTTCAGTTCTTGAACTCCATCACAATTGTTAATCAATTCAGTGCTCACGGTATTTACATTTAACATAATACAACATCAAAGTGATTGTAATGATCCCAGAGCTGTAGCAAATACTGATTCCAGCTCTAATATTCACAGAGTTGAAATTAATTTGTTTACATCAGTCACAGCCCTTTGCTCAACTTTAATGAGTTATGATAATTAGTTTGCAGCTTAATGGGTCACTACAATCTAAGCGGTGCTAATGACTGTTACCTGTTGTTCTTTCTGAGAGCCGCTTTTATCTCAGTAATTAATAAATGGGTGTCTGATAAAGTACACTTTATGTGTACTTATACAGAATAGATCACCTGTGAGCTTTGGATCTTTTTTTTAACAATGATAAAATTGAATGTGTATCTGCAGAGCAGAGTCAGAGAAGTGTGTGATGCAATGAGACATTCAGTTCACTTCAAACGTATTTGCATTCATTTTTCACAATATAAATCGTTCAAAAGCAGCTTCTCAAAATTTATAGATACACATATGCGCAAATGTTCATTGACAAAATATAAGACAGATAATTTTTCATGTATTGTAAAAATTATTATTATTATTATTATTATTATTATTATTATTTTTTTTTTTATGTGTGCGTATTATTGTAAGATAATAGTTCAGCACAGAATACTTAACATCTAGTATGCCCTTAGTACAGTCCGCCATCATGGAAATCTGTGACATTTCTTCTGGTCTGGAGGAGATATAAAGATATCTTGAAAGTTAATATGATATGATCATCTTTTGAACAGCAAGACATTTAATGTGGCTGAGCATGATGCAGTACTGCTCTCATTTAACTCACATAGGGAATACAGCATTGTGTTGTCTAGGTAACGTTAACAATGCTGTTTAATGCCTATTAAGTATTTAATGGCAGATAAAAACATCAGATACTGTAACATGATGCAGTTGCTTTCTTTGATCAAAACACTGTTTGTCTGCAGTGCAGATGTATGTTTGTTTTGGCTCAAAGCATTTCAATTCCCCACTGCTCAAAGAGAGAATAAAATAAATAAATAAATAAAAATCTCCAAGGATGTCTGGCATATAACCCACATGTAAGATGCACGTACATATGATGCACAAGATGCAAGTTGCAGTTCCCATAAACCTAAAACCGACACATCTTACCCCATTCCCCACTTTGACAGAGAAACCAAATGTTGTTGGACAAATACCAGGGCAAAAGAGATTAAATCCAACTGAATGAGCCACAACATATTGAGTTGGAGTGATAGAAGAGAAATTGTAGACCAAAACAAATTGTGATTATGTCTATGTATCCTTATTATGCCTTGATTTGTAGAAATACTTTTTTCCCCCTCTGTAAAAAAATAAATAAAAAAAATAATTCCCCTTTTTCATTGTACATGTTTAGAAACTAGATTAAACATTTATCTAGCAGTTCAAAACAGTTAACTGCCATCTAAACATTGTATTTTGCAATACAGCATGATAAATGTACTTCAATCAATTTGATCTATTAATCTTTTCATTGTATAATATTGTGTAAATTAGAGAATTCTGTTCACCCACTAGTATCTATATAATATAAAAGTTAATATATACTGATAATTCATATTTTCTAGTTTATTGTCCTTATTGTTTCTGGGAATAAAACATACTGTATATTGTTTTGTTCCCGAGCTCGTGAAGCAGTATATGATCGTGCAGTATATGAATTCGGTCACTGGTAAATTTCCTGAGAACTTTCCAGTACACAGGAAGGATTTGCAATTGAGAAAACCTTAAAATGGCCTACTCCCTGATCAGTGCCCTGACTATTGAACTAGGAAGCTGATTGAGATGAACCCTAAGAGTTCATTACAGTGTAAAAATAAAAAAATAAAAATAAAAAACTTTACGAGTAGCGATTGGCTCTTTTACTTAGAAGGAGGGGCTTTGTTCATAAAGCGGCCATATTGAACGTTGCATTTTTCCCCATTTAAAACTATACGAGTGAGGAGTGTCTTGATTATTCTATAATCTTTAGTAATTCATACTGGCACATGAATTTAATTATTATATGTATACACTTCATTATACACTTAATTTGTTTGATTTATATTCCGCTTGAACTCATTTTTGGTAGATAGCAAATTAGAATTTTGGATCTTGTTAACCACCTCGATTCAAATTAAATTCAATGTAGAGAATTTTTAGGATGAACTGATTCTCTAGAATGATTCAGACTTTCCAACACCACTTGGACTGATGACTTACGATTAAATGGGTAACCAAACCAAAACTGAACTAATCAGCTGCATGTGAGCAAACTCAGCAACTTCAAAAGTGAATCAAACTGACACTCTTTGTCATCTCTAAACCTACAAGGAAATTTTGAGTTTGTTCAGACTCATGTAACAGGCCTGCTTTTACCATATATGGCTCTGATATAGCAGTAGGACACCTCATGTAATGAACTGAACTTCCTGGTCACATACATTAACACTGACATCATACAGTATATGCTATCTTCACAATACTACATGATTCATTGCCATCAGTCTCCTAAGAAATGCAGTTTTGCTTTGTCTTTTTGAACTTTTAAATAAATATTATTGAATTCATCTTTCTGCATTGGATTTCATTAAGTGGCGTCAGTATGAGCATCAAAGTTGTATACATGATTAAACCAACAGAAGGACAGAACATTTGGTAAGTAAACATTTTTCTGAATGTTTTGTACAGCATCCTTTTCTCAATCATGTTCCTGCTTAAATGGAGCAATTTGTTTGTCTGTGTGCAATCCGCTGATGCTGGAAAATAGAAAGTACATCAAGAACCCCCCCCCCCCCACCCCCCCCCCCCCCCCCCCCCGTCTCTTGCCATTTTTCTCTCAATGTTTAGAAATGACAAGCAAAGTGTGTCTTTAAGTGGCAAGCCATTATGAAACATTAGCATTATAATTAGCATAATGAATCTTGTTAGAGACTCTTGGTGACTGGCATTTATCAGTTTTCAAATTATGTCCACCTTTTTCAGTATGTATAAGACTTTGCACAGTAGAACAGAGGAAGCAAGATGGTCTGTCTCTGTCAGGACAATAGTTTGCCCAAAACTAAAAATTTAATCATTCACTCACACATACTCATTTACTCTTTATATTTTAACTCCAAACCTAAATGGCTTCACTTTTCTAAACACCTGTTTGCCACTATCACTGCATAGGAAAGGAATGGATTTGATGTGAAGTCATGAATATTTTGCTCCATAAATTGAAATCTTCCAAAAAAAATCTCAACTAAAGTACATTAAAATGACTGTGAGAGTGAGTTTGGGGAAGGACTATCTGTTTGTTCAACCAGTGGCAAAAGAGCTGAGTGTTCGGGATACCTGTTCGAAAACAGGGATTTTTACCTGTCATCTGTTTGCTGAGACTACTGACAGAAACTGCACACCGCAGCTTTAAAGAATGGCTGTGGATTTGATAGATGGTGTAACACCATTTTGTGCAGATGTGACTGCTACTCCATGGTTTATCTATAAAGGAGATCTGCATTTATATTAATTGTCGGTTTTGTCTAATCTGGCAGCATGTGCATTTCTTGTTTGAAGGGGCAGGTAACTCATAAACTATAGCAGTGAACATCCATCCTTTGCCAGTAGGAATTACAGAGCACAATGATTTCTGGAAGAAATATGAGACTTTGTATTTGTTTTCCCTAAGGACATCATTGAGTTCCTATTACTGGTCATTGTAGCCAGTCTGGTAAAGATTGAATCTTTAATTTTTTGCTTCCAAAGAATTACACACAAACACTCCCACCCTAGTGCTACTGTGTAATCAAAAGAGAACATTAAGCCGAGCAATCAACATTATTGCACAGTTAGGAGTATTCATAATTCTAAATAAATATACAAACAACTGCACTGAAGTTGGACTAAATTGTTAGCGTTACTGCAAGAACAGCATCAGTGAACAGAAGACATGAGATGTAATCTGCTACAATTACTGGTGTGTGTGGGCTGCTGCAGATGTCTGGTCAATGAATGTTGAGCATGAGGTGAAAGGAAATACTGTAGCAAAAAGACAGGCAGATTTACATGCCAAGATAACTGTGAGGAAGAACATTAAAGTGAACTACCTTGATGCTAATGCCGTGTATAGCACCTGCAGCTCTTTTTTTAATAATCCCAACATTAGAAAAGAGGTCATTTTTAACCAGATCCTTTATCATTACATAATCATTTTAACAGATAGGCCAACACAGTGCAGCACTGATTGAGTTGCAAGTACATAATGTAGGTTTGCTAAGAAGCTATCATCGAAGGATGAAGCAGCACACTAGACCAAGTCAACAACCTACGTGTGAGCACGGTAAAGTGCGTCTCATTTCAAAAGCAAACATGGTTTATACTGTAGAAGGCAAAGTTTGGTAAAAAAAAAAAAAAAAAAATAAAAAACACTGCAGTCTGATTAAATACTTTTTTAATATTAATACTATAAATTAATATTAACTTTATATTTACTTACATATTTTCATTGGATATGTATAAATATGTTGTCCACACACTGTTGGTTCATTTTTCTAAATAAAGAATGATAAGACACTACATATTTTAAATGGGGGGGACTACATCTGAAGTGACATTAGATTTGGTTATAGACTGTTTAATGTGGATCAGGGGTGATTTTAATGTATTAACATTTGCTTAAATGATGTGAGATTAATGTATCAAATATACAATTAAATAAAATAAAAATAAATATAAAGTGACAGGCGAAGAATATCGTGTTTTTTTTTTTTTTTTTTAGTTTGAAATGAAAAAAAAAAACAGTATGTTTTTAAGCTGAATCATTGAATCATTTAATTCCTTCAAAATGACTAAATCATTCATCAGTGAAGCAAGTGACTGATGACTAAACCCTGTGTGGAACTGTTTTCTTATTCCCACTCCCTCTGAATTTCTGGCCATTGCTAACTGCTCCTATGTGTTTTTCTCTCCTGCAGTTTCCATTCCAGTGTTGGGCAGTAACACATTACTTAGTAACGCGCTACTGTCATTTTTATTACTTTTTTAGTAACGGAGTAATCTAACTTGTTATAATTTTGAAAAAAAGTAATTAAAGTATAGTTTCAAGCCGAGGTCTCTATACGTTAGTGCCGCACTACATTTCTGACAGAATGCAGTGTTTTATAATCTAGAGATTGAAAAAAGGATGTAGCACATGCACTGTCAAGTCAAGTGCCAGTGCCTAACCTTCTCCAGTTAGACCCGACGCAAAAGTGCAGCGCGTGAGACAAGACTTGATAGGTGAGTGCGGAGATTCGTGTGTGTGCGGGATTCAGGAGAGTAAAATGATTCACGGGACTCCAGTAAAATAGAAATACATAAAATATCTAAAACAAATACATTTTTATTCATCTATTGCACAAAAGCAACATAAACTAATATAAAATATAAATGATTAGCAGGCACGAGTGTATGAAGTTCCTATTTAGGCTATAACACGTCTTTGCAGCGTTGAGCAATGCAGTGCGGAAATTTTCATGCTTATGTTTCCTCTTATTATAACACACGGATTGTAGACATTAAGAAATATTATTTATACATATATTTATTATGTTATAAAAGAGATTTGTGAGTTTGGGATGAACTGAGATGTCTTTTAGAGATTATAAATGCAGCACTCTTTGCTTGCATTTTGCCAAACCATGCACTTGCTTTAGATAAAAATAACAGTTTTCTGTGAATGTTGTTGCTTTAATAACAAATATTTTTGCTTTATGACTTCATGAATTTCATAGAAAAAAAAAGGAATGTAACTAGTAATGCAACTAATTACTTTTGAAATAAAGTAATAAAGAACAGTATCGTGATTACTTTTAAAATGAGTAATCAGTAATTTGATTACTTTTTCAGAGTAACTTGCCCAACATATATATATATAGTTATATTTGGGATATGAATAGAATCATCACTACCTGCATCATTGAACTCGTGACACAAGACCCCCTAGATTAAATCAGCACAGCCAGCGAGGATCGAAAACAACTTTCTTTGAATTAATGCAACCTTTTTGAAACTAGCGCAACTTTTTTGAAACCTTCGTTTGTTTGTGTCATATTTATGAGGATGTCATTGCAGTATGGGTGGCTCAACTGTAACGACATGTCTATAATCCTGTACAATCTAAAGTGGTACTAAACTACAGTGGAAATGCAAAACGTACCATGCCTAACCAAATCAAGCCTTTCCATGCAGTTGGAAATTGCCATTTTGGAAGACCTGCCAAGAGAGCATTGCAATAGTCCAGCCTGGACAGAACAAGAGCTTGAACAAGGAGTTATGCAGCATGTTCCGAAAGAAAGGGCCAGATCTTCTTGATGTTGAGTAAAGCAAATCTGCAGGATCAGACAGTTTTAGCAATGAGGTCTGATAAATTCAGCTGATCATCAATCATATCTCCAAGGCTTCTGGCTGTTTTAGAAGGAATTATGGTTGATGTGCCTTGATGGTGAAATTGTGATGAAACGGTGGGTTTGCTGGAATCACGAGCAGTTAGGTCTTGGCAAGGTTGAGTTGAAGGTGAGGGTCCATCAGCCAGCAAGAAATGCCGGTTAGACAGGCTGAGATGCGAGTAGCTACCGTCGAATCATCAGGATGGAATGAGAGGTAGAGTTGAATGTCATCAACATAGCAGTGGTATGAAAAGCCACGGAAACATGCTTGTTCTTAAAGCTATCTTGTTGTTATTGGAGCGTGCCTTTTGTTAAAGCTACAGTATGGTACATGTTTGGGAACATGTTTGTGGTTAAAGCTACAGTGTATTCGGATCATGATTGTTCCAAAGCTATCTGGTTGTTATTGGGAACATGCTTGCTCTTAAGGCTTTCTGGTTTCTGTTGGAAACATGCTTGTTCTAAAGGCTATCTGGTTCTTACTTGGAACATATTATTGCCAAGGCTTAAGCAGGTTTTGGCAACATACTCATTTGGGTCAATGAATAAGGGCAACATACTTGTTGCTCAAGTTATTGAGGTTTTAGCTGTCAGTTTTATTTGGGGGTTATTGTCAAAAGTACCCCTCTACACACTCACAGAATCCCAGGAACTAGAGCCAAACAGATATTTTAGAAGCCTTAAAATCCAATTTATTCCTTATAATAATTCACACATTAAAAACTAAGGCAGATCTTGCCACAATGAATAAATACACAATTTTCTACAAATGAAATAAAATCTGTTCCCAAACAACAGCTATCCAGATTGCTCTTCAAGCTGGGCGTTTAAATCAACCCACGCCGGGGGAGGAAAATGGGGGGGGGGTGGCGATCGCGAGACACAGGGGTTCCCTGGAGGCGTGGCCGAATGCAGGCACATTAGAGTGGGGAATCCCGGAAACGTCTTCACCACCGGCAACGTATCTTCCCCGACCCAAACAAGGAGTAATATGGCAAATCAATAAAAGACAGAACCGCAACAGAGCTCAAACTCTCATTCCTGGACGAGTGCAGAAAAACTACTTTCCTGTCCAGGATGGGGATGATGCCTTCCACTCCTTTGAGCTGTCTAGCAGGCGGCCTGACTCCAGTGTGGCTTGGCAGCTTTCTGTCCTATTGAGAATGAGAAGTTGTCGTCATAGCACAAAGCCCCTCCCTTGATATCACGGTCTCCGCCATGTTGGAAGGATACTGGTGGTGAAACAGGATTGTTTACATGTGTTGTTAAGAGGAGGTTCTCGCAATTCTGCACTGTTTTACCATGCCTGGAAGTTACTGCTGCGTTAAAAACTGCTGCAGTACCTCACGCGATACATATGGAAAACATAGGAACAATGGAATACAGTTTTTTTTAGGTTACACCAAGCGCAAAACAGCGGTATTTGGAGAAGCTCTCAAGTGGCACAGAGACCTGGACCATTTACCTCCATGCACACATATCGACATTGGGAATTATATATTTTTTTGGTTTAAGTTACTACACAATGCAGTAGTTTAAAAGCCACAAGTCTTTGGAAAGTTTCAAGGCTTTCTGCTGCGGCTGGGTCCATCTACAGCAGTTGAAGAAAACAGTGTTGTACTGGCCAAAGTAAGTTTATTCAAATGCGTTTTAGTGTATTGTAATTACATTGCATTTAGAATGCACTTTTGGACCAAAATGAAAAGTTATTAACTGTGACTGAACACTAGATTGTAACGAGATGTTCAATGTAAACGAACGTTTCCAACATGTTTTGATGTAGGCTAAAGCTGTGTATGTTTAGTTATAATTTGATTTTAACCCAATGACACATACTGTACCAGGTTTTTTTTTTTTGTTGGGGGCTGCAAAGTGGACAAACCAGTTCTGGGTTAGCTAGGGTAGTTAAATGTGTGATTGCGAGATGTAAATGTCTGGGTTATATTAAAGCCATTAACAGCGTGAATGCAAAGTGACTTACATCCTAAACAATATAATTCCCAATGTCAACTGTTCAGGTCTCTGTGCCACTGCAGGGAGCTGCCTGAGAGCTTCTCCAAACACCGCTGTTTTGCACTTGGTGTGAGCTTGTTCCTGTAAGGTCCCCTTTCTTCCGTCTTATGTTTTTGCATTGCTTTACTTTCTTCCTTTTCTTTCGCGTATTCGTAGATCCGTATCGATCTGTTCCGCCAACAAAATAAACGCGCAAAAATGAAAGCGCTCTGAAATGTTTAGTCGTGCCTCTGTGAAGTTCTGAAGGCATTGCCCCTGGCAGCCGATAGCGTATCCTGCCATCAGGGCCGACCAGCTCAGACCCCTCCCAAATCAACCCAAATCGGCACGTGACTCCTCAATCTCAATAAAGAATCAGCAAAAAAAGTCCTCAGCAAAGCAACTATAGCGAGCGCTAGACCATCGGCATCAAGCAATGGATTACGAGAGGGAAAAAAAGAACGTTTATAGGAATACTTGCGTGCGTATCTTTACTCGTATCTTCGATCGATCGTGCTGTTTGCCAGCCGAGGAGCACCCGCATAGGAAAGATAGATCAGCATCCGGACTCTATCCTGCATCGTAAGTTTCCGTCCCTTTTATAGAGCTATAAGTTTATGATTATAATGATCAGGAGGTGTGGCAGCTATTTAGTCAATGGGGATCACCTGTAGTAGTCCATTACACACCCACAGTAGGCTTCCAACAAAACAACGTTAACACACGTGCTCATTATAAACACACATCACACGTGTTCAATATCTTTACACACTGACACTGCACACTACACTGCAATCAAATTAAAACACACCCATTACAAGGGAGCCATACTATCCCTCAACCCACTTTACATTTTCCCCATCTGACATTATCAGCATATGATATTATCCATGCTAGGCTGCATGGATGTGCAGGGAGTTCTTGCCCAGAACAGAACCATAATGCCAATCCAGACTTCATGTTAATTGTCCATAGCCTTTGGTCCTGGCAGGTCACGTTGTGTTTTCTGTGTATATAATTTAAGCTGCACATTTTCAATTTCATTTCATTTTTATGTTAATAAATTGTTCTAAACAGACAAATTTAACCATAATATAATTCAGTCATAATTCTGTGAGAGAGCCCAATAGGGATATGACAACCAGCACAACAGGGGCTTTGTAGTGTTTAAGAGTACATCAGTGCACTAAGGTATACAAATTAAGCATGACGTCTGCTCCAGCTGGTTCACATGTCAATAAGTCAGAGGCAGATTTTATTATGATTTGCAGGATAATAAACAAGCAATGCTTAGTGCTATGAGCTTAAAAACAAACCCACAAAAAGAAAAAAAAAATGACCAAATCATTAGCTTAATTGATTTTTTTATTTTGTCATAGTGTCTCTCTGTGTTGCCTTGGGTACTAATCAATCCCGGGTCTCTGTTGCTGTTTATGGTCTAAAAATCTCCCGAGATCCATAAGAGGTTAAGATGAGTTTACCCTGCAGCCCACCTTTAAATATTTGATTTGAAGTCAGCTGGTCAACTTTCAAAGCTCAGCCCAGCCTTATTGAAATTCCACCTTTATGCACAGATTTGAGAGAACAAAATAAGCCCTCAGTCAGCAACACCAAGAAAAGCTTTAAATGCTGTAAAAAATAATGAAAGTTGCTGTTTTCTTTAAAGTCTACTGTAACATTATTAACATTACATTTAGCTGACGCTTTTATTCAAAGCAACTTACAATTGCTATATATGTCAGAGGTCACACGCCTCTGGAGCAACTAGGGGTTAAGTGTTTTAACTGAAAAAACTGTGTCTCACAGTGGATTCGAACCTGGGTCTCTCACACCAAAGGCATGTGTCTTATCCACCCCACCCCACATCACATTATTATCTTCTATCTTTCTTAAGAAACAGTAACACACTGACATGGTGTAATGTATTAGTACAAAGTGTAAACTGCCTATCTATATAGATATCTATCTATGACCTCATAATGTTTAATCTAAATATCAACTCGATTTTCTCTCTGGTGAAGTATGCCTGACTTCTCTAATCATTTGGTCCACTTAAACCCCATCCCTCCATAATCAATTGCAAGCTCACATTCATTTTTGAGTGATACACCATTCCAGTCTGATGATGATGATTATTAGTATTATTCAATAATATGTTACACTCAGATGTTAATAACAATAGAGTAAATATCAGTTACTACTCTGTTGTTTCATTGGGACTTTAAGTGCTTATTTGATATGTAAAGATGTCAAGTACTAAATAAACATCAGTGAAACATATCCAGTCAAGGTTTAGTGACAAAACAGGAAAACCAAGAATATAAATGGGAAATGTTAACAAAGAAATAACTGACTCCTTTAATTTTCCAAAGAAACAAAATGAAAGACTATTAGTTGCTGGAAACATAAACTCATCTGCAAAATGGTTTAAATTTCATGAGAATATATGGCTTTAATATTATTGCGCAATATTTTGTATTTACTGGAAAATGGTGTGTGCTTGACAACTGCATTCATTCTGTAGCGACTGGGGCTGTTCCAGAGACAGCAGACCATACTGCGTGTCTTTAGTCATCACATAGTTTCCTGCAGACTGAACACATGTTGGCTTTGATTCATGCATGAGGATTGCTCTAGTAAACATATGCATGGCATATACCACCAATTGTCTATTGTGGACAAAGTATGATATTATTATGCATTCTGAAATTTCTGCTGTATATATTCACTAATGTTGTCCAAGACATACTTGTATAATTCCACTGTGACTAAGAAAGCCTGTTTGAAACAAGTAAGGCAAGGCAAGGCAAGTTTATTTATATAGCACATTTCATATACAATAGTAAGTCAAAGTGCTTTTCATAAAATAAAGTAAAATAATTATGAAGAAAAATAATAACAAAAATAAAAACAAGCAATTTTAAAACTTTGGAAATGATTTAAAAACTGATTTATTTAAAACTGACTTTAAAACAGTTAAAAATAGAAAATGATTTTATGTTAAATAAAATGAATACGTAAAATACATTGCAATCAGTTCGGACATCGCACAGTGCTCATTCAATAAAGGCACAGCTAAACAGATATGTTTTGAGTCTAGATTTAAATGTGACTAGTGTTTTGGCACATCTGATCTCTTCTGAAAGCTGATTGCAACTGCGGGCGGCCTTGTTTTGTGTGAACCCTTGGTATTTCTAACTAACTCAATCCTAATGATCTGAGCGGTCTGTTAGGCTTATATTCAGTGAGCATATCTGCAATATATTTTGGTCCTAGGTCATTGAGTGATTTATAAACGAGTAAAAGTACTTTAAAATCAATCCTAAATGTAACTGTAAGCCAGTGTAGGGACCTGAGGACTGGTGTGATATGCTCAGATTTTCTGGTTCTAGTCAGAATCCTGGCAGCAGTGTTCTGGATGAGCTGCAGCTCTCTAATGGTCTTCTTTGGAAGACCAGTGAGGAGCCCATTACAATAGTCCACCCTGCTGGTGATAAAGGCATGAACAAGTTTCTCCAAGTCTTGACTGGAAACAAAACATCTAATTCTTGCAATGTTTTTTAGATGATAGTATGCTGATTTAGTTACTGATTTGACATGACTACTGAAACTAAGGTCTGTCTCCAGAATCACACCAAGATTCCTGATTTGATTTTTAGTTGTTTGACCCCTAGAGGTAAGGTATGCATTCACCTTGAAAACTTCTTTGTTTCCAAATGCAATAACTTCATTTTTTTCTTCCCTTGTTTAACTGAAGAAAGTTCTGGCACATCCAACTATTAATTTAATCAATGCATTTGCAGAGGGAGTCAATGGGGCTGTAATCATTTGGAGATAAGGCTAGGTAAATCTGGGTATCATCAGCATAGCTGTGATAGGGAATTTGGTTCTTTCTCATAATTTGACTTAGTGGGAGCATATACAGGCTAAACAAGAGCGGTGCAAGAATTGACCCTTGTGGGACTCCACATGTCATGGACGTCCACTTAGACTTATGCTCTCCTAGACTCACATAATAGCCTCTCCCTTCTAAGTATGACCTGAACCATTTGAGTACCATCCCAGAAAGCCCGACCCAGTTTTCCAGTCTCTCTAGTAGTATGTTATGATCGACAGTGTCAAACGCAGCACTGAGATCTAGTAATACCAGCACTGATATTTTGCCAGAGTCAGAATTTAAGCGAATATCATTTATTATCTTAATGAGTGCTGTCTCTGTGCTGTGATGCGGTCGGAAACCAGACTGAAAATTGTCCAGGTATACATTTGAGTTTAAGTTTTGTTCAGCTGATTAAAAACTAAATTTTCTATAATTTTGCCTATAAAAGGAAGATTAGATATTGGTCTATAATTGCTCGAAATGGTGTTATCAAGATTGATTTTTTTCAGGAGGGGCTTAACAACTGCAGTTTTCAGGGAGTTTAGAAATGTCCCAGAAAGAAGTGAGGCATTCACTTCTAAGAGATTGCATTTATGCATTTAGTTTACAGAAGCTTTTATCCAAAACAACTTACAGTACATTCAGGTTATCAATTTATACCTATCACATGTTCCCGGGGAATCAAACCCCCAGCCTTGCACTTGATAGCACAATACTCTACCAATTGAGCTACAGGAACACAAGAGATCTGCTTCTAAACAGTTAAGCACACTTTTGATAAAAGATGAGGGAAGTGTGTCAAGATAGCAAGTTTGACGATTTTAGGTGCTGCACTATTTCTTCCAAAATGTTGCTATCAATTGCTTCAAAAGTAAACATAGTATCTTTTTGATATTGTGGCCAAATCTGTCTGACCTCTGCATTGCTTGAGGATGTGCCAAAGGAAGCTAACTCCTTGCATTTGATGTCTGAGGGCATTTCACTGGGAATCTGACTTGGGGGGTCTGTCAGTCTCTCAACAGTGGCAAAAAGAGTATGAGTGTTTAAGGTTTGTATAAGGTTTGAGAATAAATTATGTCTATCTGTGGCTAGTTTCACATTAAAAGCATGAAGGCTGTCTTTATAGATGCTATAGTGCAGTGATCCTCAAATCTGGCTCGCGAGATCCAGTTTCCTGCAGAGTTTGGCTCCGACTCTAATTAAACACACCTGCCTGTGATTTTCTAATGATCCTGAAGACACTGATTAGCAAACTCATGCATGTTTGATTAGGGTTAGAGCTAAACTTCGCAGGAAAGTGGATCTCGCGAGCCAGATTTGAGGATCACTGCTATAGTGGATTTCAAGTTTCGTCTTCCACCACATCCGCCTCAGCTTTTCATAGTCTGAACTGCTGTTGATCATCCTCAAACTGATTTCTGTCTGTTTGTTTTCTTACTGACTATTATTGGAGCAATATCACCAATAACATTCTTAACTTTTGAGTTAAAGGAATCAAGGAGAAAATCAACAGAGTCTGCAGAAATGCTTGGTGTTAAAGATATAGCCTCCATAAACAGCACACTAGTGTTCTCGTTGATGCATCTCCTTTTGACAGAGACAGATCTAGATTCAGTGGCAGCAGAGATCAATATATCAAAGAAAATACAGAAGTGATCAGATAGTGCTACGTCCATAATTAAAATAGATGAAATGTTTAGACCCCTACTGATGATTAAATCTTGAGTGTGTCCAACTTAGTGTGTGGGTCAATGCACATGCTGAATCAGGTCAAAAATGTTAAGAACCAATATCATTTATTTTGTGGTTTTGTTTTCTGCATTATCTATGTGAATATTAAAATCCCATGCAATAGCAAAACAGTCAAACTCTGAGGAAAATCATTGATAACATTTCTGTGACCTCTTCAACAAAGGTTTTTGGAGGCCTATAAATAATGATAAACAGAATGAGTGGAGCACCTTTTAGCACAATCCCTAGATATTAAAAAGACAAGTACTGACCAAATTGCTTGCATTGATAGACATCTTTAAATAGAGCAGCTACACCTCCACCTCTCCTAACAGTCCTGCAGACACTCATGAAAGTAAAGTTAGGAAAGGTTTTGGTTCACCTACAGCAGATAGAGGGTTTGGGCCCTGCTGTTGTGGCAGCACAGGCCCTGCTCATTTTTTTTTTATATCTGCGGACTTGCAGCGAATGAATGGGAGAGTTTAGTCCCAGCATACACCAATTCCTCAATTTTCTGTGAGAGGCACAGAAGTGGAGATGCTGGAGAAAGGGATAATGTGTCCGGTGAGCAGGGCTGTTTCTCTGGTATTTCCGGTGACTGTGATATGTTGTCCTGGTTTCCCTTGCTGTTTTCCAGAAATTTGTACTTGGGTGCTGAGTCTTGTAGCTGCTTTGATACATCACACTCTGTCTGTGAGGAGCTCTGTGGGCAGGGCTCCATTGGGATATTGTCCATCAGCAGTGCTTGTTGTGGTTTCATGGTGTTATCGGTGTCCTTGTGGGATATGTCAACCACATGATGACTCGGACCAGGTGTGTTTGGGCTGAATGAATTGACTCACTCTGCTGAAGGATGTCGGAGGGAAAAGTAGATATTTTCCTTAAGCACTCTAGCACCAAGTTTGTTTGGGTGGAGGCCATCCGGTTTAAACAGTTGTCTATGGCCCCAGAAAAGATTAAAGTTGTTGATGAAATTCACTAATTTTATATTGCAAGATCTTTGTAGCCATGTGTTCCGCCCAAGCAACCGTGAAACATATTTGTTCCCCTTGCTAGGAGTGGTCCACCGATGAACGACTGAACTTTGAGTCTTCTAAGTGTTTCAAAGAGTTTACTGAAGTCCTTCTTTAGGAGTTCTGACTGCTCTTTCTGAATATCATTTTTCCCCACATGGATGATGATTCCATTTGCAGTCTTGTGCTTCATCAGAATATTCTGAAGTTCACATCAGAGACCGTTGCTTTAGGAAGGCAGCATGTTTTTGTAGTCCTGTAATAGAGTAAACCACTATCAGAGGCCTAGGCTCAGATCCGCTCAGAGCTGAATGCCACTGTCTGCTCAACCTTGAGCGCCTGTTAGTAGCGGTGTTAGCGGCTGGCTGATCTGATCCATTTTTAATCACATTTGGGGATTCCTCACCTGCATTCATTAATGCTTCAAATCTGTTCTCAAGATGTATAGGGGGGTGGTAGAAAAACAGTATTCACAAGCCTTGTCATAGTCGAATCTGGGGTAGAGGATGCTACGGCAGCAATATGAGAAACTCGTGACAAACTGATGTCTCGTGTTCCTTTGGGTCCCTCTCCCTGTTTGTGCCATCAATTAGTGTGCCGATCAGTTTCGGCTTGTTCCTCTACACTTGGTATAAACTGTTGAGATTCA
Source organism: Carassius gibelio (assembly GCF_023724105.1). Classification (NCBI taxonomy): domain Eukaryota; kingdom Metazoa; phylum Chordata; class Actinopteri; order Cypriniformes; family Cyprinidae; genus Carassius; species Carassius gibelio. The sequence goes on along the minus strand of NC_068384.1, from coordinate 24,936,940 downwards.
GAAGATTCATAGGAGTCACCGGCTGTATGCTGAGGGTCCATGATGACGGTCTGCTGAGTGTTCCGCCTGTTTTGGAAGTTTCAAGAATCACAATCCTTTGTAGAAGTTTGGAGCAGTTCATGCAACAAGTATATTCAACAGGAGGCATTTTCTCTCTCTTCTGTTTGAAAGTAGGCAGTTGTTTTCCCGTCTCCGGAATGTAAGCTGCTGGCAGTGGGAGGCAAAGTGTTCTTTTTATAGTATTATTCCAGTCCCCAAAGAGTTTTTGGTTTTAGTTTTTGTGCCAAAAATCTGTTATTTGATCAATGTGCTGATCTGCTGAATTGAAAATCATAGACAACTCAGTGAAAAGTACAGAAATTAGAAGCAAAGCACAGAGCAGAGCAGTAAGCTAGAACGTCCGAACGGTAGCGAAGCCAGAAGCAAAGCAGTAGACTGTATAAATAAGTTTATGTCATTTATATACTGATTCACCTCTTGATTCTCTTCCCTTATGAAAAATTTGTATACTTAAAACTAGTATACTTAAAAACTAGTATACTTAATTCATTAATTCCATTCAAAAAGTGAAACTTGTATATTTATTCATTACACACAGACTGATATATTTCAAAGGTTTATTGACAGTTGACAGATGATATTCTAATTATATGACCAGCACCTGTATATATTTTGTTAAATGAATATCTGGACAAAACATCCAAAGAAAGAACAGGGCAGATGCAACAAAAACAAAAACATTTATTCTAGCTTCATGCATTCTTTTTATCAACACTTTAATGTGTTTCATAAAAAAATAAAGAAGTAACATTTTTTAACAAAAAGCTGAAAAAAGACTATGAATTGGATTCAGAATGAAAATCAAAATGTAGATGGAGTCGATCAACACCCCAAAGATTGACTGTAATTATTACCTCTTCATTGGTCAACCTTTTACTCCACAACGTTACAGTTTTGAAGCTGTTTCATGTCAAACGATCATGTTACATGTGTTAGTATCTGATGTTTCTTTTTTCTTCTTCACTTGTTTTTTTTTTTTGGGGGGGGGGATTCTGTGCAGAGGATGTGTACTAGCGCCCTCTACCATATAATAATGAAAACAGATTCTAGGAGTATAGCTCAAATACATTGTTGGGCAATAGCAATCGCTACAAGCAGCAAAGCTACTATTTTAGCTACATTTCTCAGTAGCGGGGTCGTAGCTTCGCTGCTTTCTGAATCAAATAGCTTTTCAGTAGCGGTGCTCTTTTTTTTTTTACCAAGTAGTGCAGTAGCTTCAACACAAGCTACATTTTCGCAAGCATTTTTTGAAGCTCCAAGTCAAATCGGGAAATACAACTGCTAAGATTGCTGATCCTGGATCAGTAGTGACGCTACGGCGCCATTTCATCTTGTTCGTGTTTACGGTGGATAGCAACAATCATCTTTATGATGCATTACAGCTACCTTCTGCTCCGGATGGTACCACTTCTTGGCCAGTCACGCAAAAAAATTATTTGATAAAATGATGGCATAGGATGAGGTCGGAGAACAGTTAATCCCGAGGAGTGAGTCGCCGTGGCTGTACCTCGACAAGTACATGACACTGACCGAGATAACAGAGAGAAAATATGTTTTCAGATGCTGCTTGTAAAAATTATCAGGGTCCAGGCTGGCCATTTTTTTTTTTGTACTGTTTGGAGGTCTTGCATTTTGTTCTGCAAAGGCCTACAGTACATTAATCATGCCCATGCAACAGGTGCATACACTTACTTGTGCGCACATTGTTAATTACATGTATTTTGATTGTTTTTGTTGCCAAATTGATAAGGAACACAAAAAAGTTTTGACTTAACTGAGATAGCATTGACTTGTAATAAAACGTGTTCAACATAAAAATTTAATTTTAAAAGTAGCTTAGATGTAACAAGCTACTGTTGATGTAGCTTAGCTTGCTACATTTCCCGGGGGGTAGCTTCAGTGTAAGTCTGTTTTTCATGTCTCCCTTTGTTATATCTAATGTGACCACGCCCCTGCGCTGAACGCGCTATTCAGATTCAAACTGAAGTGCGCGGCTTGAATACACCAACACAGAAGAAAAAGCAGCGAGACTGTTCAAGTTTTTTTTTTTTACTGTTTGCTTCGCGGTGAGAGGAATAAGACATAATTCACCCCAAAAAGATGCTAACGCACAGTTTACCGTGGAGGTCTGTGCGGAACAACCAATCAAAACTGACTATGTTAGTTGACCAATCAGAACACAGTATGCTACCGAAAGGTGGGGTTTAAGGAAACTGAATCTTTTGAACAGCTTCGCGCGAACAGTTTGGGGATCTCTGAGAATTGAGGTAATTTTAAAATGATATTTTGACAAAATGACAATGTTTTTTAACCTTGGATGGATTTAAACCTAATGTACAGGACTTATTAACAGTGATAGGAAGCTTAGAATTTTCATCTTACTGGCTCTTTAACAAATCTGATAGTGATCCTATTCAAATAATTCAGACTCTTCAGACCCCACCACAAGGCTGGATGAAATGTTAAGAAAAACAGTTCTCATATAGAAAATAGTTATTTTGAATTACATTTATATTTCACAATACTCCTATTTGTCTCTATATTTTCAATCAAATAAATGCAGTCTTGGTAAACGTAAAAGTCAAAATATGAAGAAAACATTCCTGATGAATGGTAGCATATTATATAATTATTTAATGTTTTATTGGGTTAATAATCAGATTAATTCCCACAGTATATCTAATATAAAGTATTATCATTTTATCTGTCAAGTACTGCCCTACATTGCCATGCTAATGCAAGCATTAACATTTTAGACACCCAATATCAGCTGTATAATCCACCTAAAATGTCACTCTTTGTTTGATAGTTCATAGTTTATTTAGTAGTTAGTTAGTTCGATAGTTTATTTGCAAAGATCCAGCGGTATGCTGCTGTACATATGTATATCGACAAGTGAGCTATAGATCTGTTGACTGGAATTAAATGGGAACTTAGTGAATCAGGGCCAAACTGATCATTTTCCAATCATGGCCTAGCATTAACCGTTAGGCATTCTGCTCACACACAAAAGTAACTGGAACAATTTGTGTCATCCATTTCAAATTACAGATGATGGTTTAATCAAAGGCAAAATTGGGCCCAGTGCTAATGCTCAGTTTCTATAGAGGGTTCTTCATGGCACAGTAATTCTCAATTTTTACTCAATAAGCTTGACAGGGGCACAATCAAACATTTCGTGTTATTCTGCCCTTGGAATGCCTGTGTTAATGATGAAAGAATAGTTGTAATTGAGGGCCAGCGATATACTAGACCATTTTGGTAATCTGACCTGATATGTTATGTGTAAACATGATAGCTAATCTTTATTTAGCTAAATCAGTATTTACCTGCTCTTACTAGCAGCACAAGGTCAGGTGGGAAGCTGTGAAACCTATAAGTCTGACCAAAGCACACACAAAACAGAGCTCAAATGCCTTCAGATACTAATAATTACAAAAGGAAATCCAAAAGAACATTTAATGTTTGAAGAGTCTGCCAGTAAAGGTTGATTGTGAATTTAGCATATATTTTATTATTTATTAATTTATTTGTTTTTGTTTGTTTGTTTTTACTAGTGCAGTATGACCTTGTATGGGAGATAAAGTCACTTTCCAACACTTCCATACTAGAAAGGAAAAATAAGTAAATAATACTTGCTTACTAGAATGACTTATAACATTTTAACTTTATTGCTTTGGCAATTATCAGTAAAAAAAATATAGGTAAAAAAGATAACAGGGATGGACCTAAAATGGACCGGAACTAAACTGTTTTGTCTCATACAATTTAATGTTGCTACTGAAAAGAGATTCATTGATATCCATTAAATGTCTCTGTGATACAGCAAGATTCATCAATGGCACATCTTTGAATTATTCAAAATAGTGCACAAACAATTCCATCTCTTATAGCAACAGTAGAGCAATAGAGAACAGTAGAGAATTCTACTGGTTGAGCCAAAATAAATTATATTATTTTTATTGTTATTGATTATCAGATGTTAATACAAAATATAAAATAAAATAAATAAAATTACAATGCATAGCCATAATTGTTATTTGACCTATAGGGCAAAAGACCTGTTGCATGAAGCTAGCTGACAAACTATTGCAATAACAAGCAAGCATTATTCAAGTACTGAGGGAAACGTAGTTGATATTTTATACAATGATGTGGAGCAACAGGCCAATATTGCTGAATGCTCTATAAAGCATTACAAACTGCCCATGCTTCCTTCAACAGACATACCCATTTTCAAAGGAGATCCTCTCAAATGTAAACTGTTCATTCAGGCCTTTGAACATAGAGTTGAAGACCGTATGGTTAACTATAAGAGCCATTTGTACTTCATGGAACATTACATGACTGGAAAGCCGAGATGGTCTTTACTGCTGAACACAAGATGCAGGGGGTGTGATTGGATCCAGATCCAAGTCCTCCCACCTGACATATACCTAAACCCAGTTCACTCCACGCCCCTGATCACTAAACCCACACATCTCCACCCCTAAGAGGACATGTTTTAATATAAAAAATGATTGGATTCATCTCAAAGAAGAAAGTCATATACACCTTGGATGCCTTGAGGGTGAGTAAATTATGGGGTAATTTTCCTTCTAAAACATGTAATACAGCAAATCTTAATACATCATGTTGCATGATTTGTTTAAAGTGTCCTCACGTTGCATCTGAAAAGGTCAGCAGAAATAACTTTTCATCGCTAATGTTGCTGCATGTCTTTAGTAAATCCTGGCAGTAATTTTTTTATGGAAAAAGTGTGTCAAATCAGAGGGGAAAAAAAGCTAAATAAGACATCATGTAATCAATTAACCATAACCTATTGAAGACACCACAGTTAAGTAAAAGATATGATTCATCAATAATAATCAAGTCATAATAATGAAAAATGTTCTCATATTTATGACTTAGCATCTGATTAAATTAAGAAACCTTCTCTTCATAATGACTTGGCATGTCATAATAGTGAAAAATCTTGAAGAGATGCATAAGATGAAACTGATCCAATCTTTGGGCTGTAGCAGATGTTTGATGATGCTCTCCTGCTCATGTCTCTTTAGACGCTCCGCTCATATCTGCATTCAGAACAAAGCTTGGATTGGCAGGCACATCAAAAGCCATGCTGTAAAATCTTGAGAGTAGGGTTCAATGCTCCAGGGATTTTTCTTTAGCAGGTAATTTTGTTGCCTTTCAAAGAAACAGTACTCAGTGCTGACTTTTGTTGGATCTCATTCCAAACCAGCATTTGCTGTTTGGGGTAAGTCTGTCTTAAGGCACAGGGTGCTGATCCTATATCAGCCCACTAGTTTTCTACATCACCGCTCCTTTCCATAGCATATTTCCCTTTTGTGTTGGAGGACTAACAGCTTGATGAGAATTAATTCATGTGACAAATCTCCAAGCTTTCCCTAATGAAGGCAGCCCATCTTCCTGGAAGCGTTTCAATGTTTACGACAAGTTATATAATTCATCACATTCTCATTAGTTTATAATGGCATGCATGTGACCACTGTAGCGCAGCTGAATGATTTATGTGATCATAAGGGAAATTTAGCATTTGTCTGCAAATTTAACTCAGCAAAATAAACTTGTTTTCTTCTTGGAACATGGTATGCTCAACAAAGAGCCCATCTCAGCTGACACATCAGTGACTTCAGAACAACACGCATCTTTTTTAGCATTTAATCATTGTTAAAAGCGCTATATAAATAAATAAAAGTTGAATAATTACTCTTGTTATAACCCCGGAGTGCACTGTACACCAGGTCAGGGCTTCTCAAAAGGCAGGCTAAACCTCAACAGTTGCTACTTTCAAGAAGGAAAACACTTCAGAGACTCAACCATGAAAACAATTCTGTAAATTTCCCTCTTAGTATTTGTTGCGTTCTAATACTTAAGAGTAGATCAGAATCACTGCACTGGATGACCTTTTCACATCTAAAAGAATATTATAAGAGTTCAAGTCAACATACCTTCAAAGCTGACCCAATTTTCTAAATACACATTCCTAATCATATAGTGCTCAATTCAGTTGAGGAATGAAAAAGAAACCGACTTTTATAATCCCTGTATTTTCATTGCAAAAAGTCGCATATATCTTATCAGAAAGTTGAAAAATGTTGCGTTTACTTCACTCAAGTAAAGCGCCATTATTTTCCTCCATGGGTACCTTTTGAAGTGACGTAATTATGCGATGTTAACATCATCTGCAAACACCGCTGTGAAACGCGCGAAGCAGTTTCCCGATTTGTTACATGACAGTGGGGGCAAATTATATTGCGGGAACTTGTGAAAACTGCAGTTTGATGAAAAAGAGGAAAAAAGTTGATTCCCCCAACACCCTTTTCTCACTAGGCTACTAACAGTGTTAGAGGCTACGCAGTTATAATTTCCAATTTCACAGTGGACTGTTCTAGTTTCATTCAGAAGTTAATGCAACTTTACAGTTGTAAGATTGCACTTTTTTGTTATAGAACAGTCCCAAAATCTTACAGTTGTAAGTATACTAGTAGTATGTAACATAATTTAAGTTGCAGTAAGAGATTGCACTTTCTGCATTGGAAGCACTTAATTTACCAGCAGTGGTGGACGAAGTACATAAATCAAGTACTTTAGTAAAAGTACAGATACATATAATAAAATATTACTCCAGTAAGAGTAAAAGTACTCCTTTTTCAATTTTACTCAAGTGAAAGTACAAAGTATTCGATTTTTTATGTACTTAAGTAAAAAAGTACTGAAATTGTATATAGGCTACTTAATTTAATTTTATATTAGCACAGATTTTTATTAATCCTACTGCTCAAAATACCTGGGATTTTTTCCATAATAAACACTATATGGAGTCAAGATATATTTTTGTTGTTGTTATGGACTACGTTGATAATTACTGTAGTTACCATGTTCTGAACATCACATCCTTTCTTTTTCTCCCCAGATGTAATCTATATATATATATATATATATATATATATATATATATATATATATATATATATATATATAGGTGGTTGAATAAAAATATTTGGACATTATTTATAAAAAAATTACCTCAGGTTAGCACCAGCAAGATTGTTAGCTAGACAGTTAGCATCAGCTAACAATATTTACTTATTTTCAGTACGGTTATGAATAAACATTCATGTCTGTCTACTCGTCTAGTTAATCCAAACAATATGTATAATGTTACTGTTAGTAAACAATATAAAAACAGACGTCACATAGGATATGGATGGTAGCATTTTAATAAAACTGTTAACATTACGGCATTGGACGTGCATGAGTTATTGAATTTAATCTGTGTTATTTAAAAGGTTTTTTATTTATTTTTTTACCTAAAATTGATGTGTCTGCATCGTCTGCACTCGAGCATTTCAGTGGGCTTAAATAGATCACTCTTTACAACGGATTTAGTTCCCAAACAACTGACAATTTTGACCTAAATATGATTTTCAGTTACAATAATTAATCCAAAATTTCGACATTAATAACTTACTTTTAGTAACATCAGACGCACGCGCACTCACAAGATCTGCCGGTTCTTACTTCTGGAGACTCGCACTAAACGGTTCATTTGAATCAGTGAGTGGTCGACTCCAGAACAGCTGCAATCGGATCATCCTAATTCGTAAACAAATCGTTTGTTGTGATTCGCGATCCGATTAAAGTCAGGCGGCAAGGAAGGCGACCGGAAGTTGAAGTCGGCTGCGTGCTGCCATCTTGTAGCAGAACTTCACTTGCGTTAGCATTCCCATTGACTCCTATTCATTTTGGCGTCACTTTGAGAGCGAATAACTTTACATCTGAGGTGTTTAAAGACTCCGTTTGTCCATTATTTATTTCTAAAGATACACAACAATGTATAAAGGGCTCCATTGCCTTCTTTGTTACATTATGTCCCGTAGAAACAGTTTTTGTAAAAAATAGGCTAACGATTGTGTCATAACCACGTGACTCTCTGTCGCATAACCGTACAGACAGGAGGAGAAGCTCGCAGGCAATTAACTTAATATGGCGTACTGGTGTTACATTTTAAAATACTATACAAAATAATTAATCAGAATACTTACTCCTGCTCACTCACGCCAAAGAATTCCCCGCTCAAGCTCGCCGTCTCTGCAAGATTAACGATGGCAGTTTGCACGCACAGCTACTACAACATTTACATCTGTCAGACAGGTTGCTGACGTCGTCAAGCTTCGTTTGAGTCTGCGCGTCAGAAACGGTAGTGCTAAAAAACGCAAAAAATGGGCTTCAATTGTCTCAGTTGAGTTCCAATGGGGTCGCTGTGTCCATTTCTTTTACTGTCTATGATTCAAGTTTATTTTGAAAAGACTCATTCGTTCATGATATATCAGACACCGCTTTTGCGTGTCGGAGCACGTGATATATTATAGGGAGTAACGATATGTTTTCTGAAATGTAATGAAGTTAAAAGTACGGTCTTATGCTTTGGAATGTAGTGAAGTAAAAGTAAAAGTTACTCAAAATAAATCTACTCCAGTAAAGTACAGATACTTAAAAAATTTACTTAAGTACAGTAACGAAGTAAAACAAATTCTGTTACTGTCCACCACTGTTTACCAGAAGATGTCTGTTTTGTATAGCTACATCTGTAAAACAGGAAGCACAAATTTATATATTTTTTATATTTTATCTATTCATTTTTACAGAAGTTGTTGAATATTCTTTTTGTAAAGCTACAGAGTTTGAGCCAATTAAGGTCTGAAATAAAACAGAACAAGGACTTAACTATTCTGTGATTTAGTATGCTTGGTTATCATAGGAAGTTATCAAAAATTACTCTTTACATTAAAGGGGGGGGGGGTGAAATGCTATTTCATGCATACTGAGTTTTTTACACTGTTAAAGAGTTGGATTCCCATGCTAAACATGGCCAAAGTTTCAAAAATTAAGTACGTTTGAAGGAGTATTTCTGTTCCAAAAATACTCCTTCCTGTTTGTCACAAGTTTCGGAAAGTTTTTTTCGAGTATGGCTCTGTGTGACGTTAGATGGAGCGGAATTTCCTTATATGGGTCCTACGGGCACGTCTGCCGGAAGAGTGCGCGCTCCCGTATAGCATAGCAGAGATGAGACATCCACTGACCAGAGCGAGAGCGTCGCGGAATGTCACAAAAGAAGTGTGTTTTTGGTTGCCAGGGCAAGACAACCCTGCACAGATTACCAAAAGAGAAACAGCATTAAGGGACCAGTGGATGGAGTTTATTTTTACAGAGCATCAACGGAGTTGTGCAAGTGTTTGTGTTTGTTCCCCTGCATTTCGAAGATGCTTGTTTTACAAACAAGGCCCAGTTTGACGCCGGATTTGCACATCGTTTATTTCTTAAGGATAATGCAGTCCCAACGAAAAAGGGTCACGATCGTGTGTTGGAACCGCAGGCGGTGAGTAAAACTGCTTCAAATATCTCTGTGTTGTTAACTTAGCTATCGTTGTGTAAGCACATCAAGTAAACAACATGCGATGTTGTCATCAAACTGCACTTTCCACATGTACAGCTTAAAAAAAAAAAAAAAAAAAAAAAACGCTAAGCAAATATATACAGTTTAAGTACATACCACATAGAGACGTCGTTGCTGAGGCTGCTCTTGTTAAATTTCCGCCTCTGGGTCTGATTCTGGATCATAAATATACGCTGAATCTGACTGTTAGCCAAGGTTTGTTTTGGTTGGTTTTTTTCCTCAGCTTCCAAACGCTCTCAACGCAAAAGCCTACTGGCACTCGTGATTCTTTAGCTCCACCCACACGTCACGCCTCCAGCCGGTCGTGTTTTTCCGGGAAAAATCGGTACAGACTATCTTTCTCTTATGAATATAATAAAACCAAAGACTTTTTGGAGTTAGGAAGGATGCAGTACTACTCTATAGGTACTCAAGATTAACAGGATAATCCCCCCCCCCCCCCCTTAAGGTAGTAGCCTATTGAGAAACAGGGTGTTGGGGGAATCACCTTTTTTTCTCTTTTTCATCAAACCACATTTTTTGCAGGTCCACGCAATTTCATCGCATAAAATTGCAAAAATATCATGCATATTGAATCGCATTTTTAAAGAAAACGTGCCGCAAAATCAAAGATTATTGTCCGCAACAATCACACAAAAATTCCGCGTTTTTCTGGAGGGACTGTCAAAATATAATAAATATAATATGAAACTGGTTTCCATACTGTACACTATAAAAATAAAGGTTCCGACTGGGGTTTTCACAGTGATGCCATAGAAGAATGGTTCCAATGGTACCTCTATCCATTGACGGTTAATCAGCATCCCTCCTCCACCCCATCTCCTCACTTCGAGTTCACTTTATAATTAGATGGGGAAGGGGGGGTACTCTAGGTTCGGGCCATTCCCGAGCTCGGAGCCCTTCCCCAGACAGCATGCCAAATACACATACCATACCTCAGCTAATTATATGTAAGCATGAACTCGTGAAAAAGTGTATGGCACTTAAATGGTTAGTTCACCAAAAAGGAAAATTATGTCATTAATGACCCTCATGTCGTTCCAAACCCGTGAGACCTCCTCATCTTCGGAACACAGTGTATTTTAGATTTAGTCCGAGAGTTTTCTTTCCCTCCATTGAAAACGTATGTACGGTATACTGCCCATCAGTGGCGTAGCCAGGGGAGGGGCCATGGGGGCACTGGCCCCTCCTGAAAACTGATTGGCCCCCCAGTGTGCCCCACATTTTTACACGTCTGTCACTCACAAATTCAAATTATAATCTTTCAGTTTAGTAAATAACTCATGATTGAGTCGCAATGCTTCTCAACAAGGACCAAGAATAGCGAGCTGCTGTTTTCCAACGAAAAAAGCACCTATTTTAAATAGCTTATGTTTTTCGATTAGCGAGTTGTTGCAGTGCAAGAAGTGTTTGGTACTAACGTTAACGTCTTTCGGTGTTAGACAGACCAGGTTCGATGACGATGTTATCTCCTAGAGCAAACCAAGATGCTAATCATTATATTTACTATGCTCCTCTGATGCTGAATGTAAAAGGGGTTTACTGCGTTACGATTTACTTATTTTTCGGCCGAACGCGCCGATATAGGCAACAACGCAATTTAAAGCAATGGTTTAAAAAAAACTATAATAGCAATTCTAATAAAGTCATTATTGAATCATGCAGTCGATTAGCGACTTTTTTCACTCAAGTGAGGTGACGAAACAAATCGTGTAATGTTTATCTAACGCTCCACACTTGAGACTTTTTTTTAAAAGTCTGTATGGGTGAGACACATGCAAAAACATCGTTTTTTTTACTGGTCAATTTTGAGATTTGGGGCTGTTTGTCTTCAGTAACATGTCTTCTTTCAGACTTGTGGTGAAAAAAAGTCCAAAATACACATATAGGTCTTTATTTTTCTACACCTTTAGTCTATTTGCGTCTGTAGATTCCTAATAAAATCAGTTGGCGTTCTAAAATCACCATGGTGCTCCGCGATTGCTGTCTGCACCCTGGAAAGCTCTCTCTCTAGCTCTCTCTCCCTCCCTTCACAGAAGTTATTGACAAAACGTCATTTGATGACACCCAGAAACATTCTCAAAAAAAAATAATACATAATTATTTAATGCATGATTAAATAGCAAAATAAATAACTAATACTAAAATAACATTGGACTAATTAAGCTATTCTAAACTGTTTTATAGGATCCATATATTTTACATTTTACCTTTTTGAACAAGGAGCTTTCTAACAAAGTATGGATATATGATATTTTTAAATCAATATGCTCAAGATTAATTAGCCTTGACATAAGTAGATTTTGTTTATTCATCAATGCAAATTTACTGCATCTGCTGCTATGCCAATTGAATGGTATGTGGATAATAAACAAAAACATATTATGAAATTATATTAAATTTATATTAGTTATATTAATTAATTGTGTATTTATTTCTATGAATTATTAATGTTATTCTGCATTTATATAAATAAGGCTATTATATATATATATATATATATATATATATATATATATATATATATATATTGTCACGGGGTGAAGAACCACTCGACAAGAGGTACGTGAAATCAAAAGCCCCGGAGGGTGGGTTTATTGAAAAGCGAAGGGTGCCTGGTGAAGTGTCCTGATCTGCTTTCCGCTGGTTGGTGCTCCCCGTGTGCTCTCCGTGCTCCTCTGTGCCAATCAAGGGGAAAGTGGGTGTCCAGACGTGCTCCAAAGGGTGTGGGCTGTCGGTCACTCGCTGCTTTCTGTGGGGATAGGAGAGAGGGGTTAGTCCAGCTTTGCGTTCTGTTTGAGAGCCTCTTCTCAGTGCAACATGTGCTGCTTTTCAATGTGCTGGCTGATGGGGAGCAGCTGTGACCGATCAGCTGGTGACGAGGACGTGCAGGTGTTTTGGTTTGGTTTCCAGGGCGACGCTGATTCCTCTGGGAGTGCTCGTCACATCCCCCCCCCCTAAGCGTCGTTCTGGTCCTGCGAAGACATGTAGAAAGTAGGGGTGAGATTAGGGGAGGGTGGGGAATGACCCCTGACAGACCTGCATAAGCTGTCCAGATCCGGGAGAGGCCATCGGAGTTCGCGTTGGCGGCCCCAGCTCGATGGCGGACTTCGAAGTGGAAGTCCTGGAGCGCTAGGAACCAGCGAGTCACCCTGGCGTTGGTGTCCTTGGCGCGGGCCATCCACTGTAGGGGCGCGTGGTCGGTTACCAGGGTGAACTTGCGGCCCAGGAGGTAGTACCGGAGCTCCAGGACTGCCCACCTGATGGCCAGGGCTTCCTTCTCCACAGCGGCGTATTTCCTCTCGGCGGGGGACAGCTTCCTGCTGATGTAGATGATCGGATGCTCCTCACCTTCCTGAATTTGGGAGAGGACCGCTCCTAGTCCTGTGTCGGAAGCATCCGTCTGCAGCAGGAAGGGGCAGCTAAAGTCCGGGGCGCGGAGTACCGGCGAGGACGTGAGTGCTGCTTTCACCTGGGAGAAGGCTTCTTCCGCCGACGGGGTCCAGCATACTTTCTCCGGCTGCCCCTTCCTGGTCAGGTCTGTCAGGGGGGCGGCTAAAGAGGAGAAGTTGGGGATAAAACAACGATAATAACCCGCCAACCCCAAGAAGGCTCGTACCTGGGTCTTTGTCTCCGGTCTTGGTGCGGCGTGGATGGCCTCAACTTTCTTGTCTTGCGGCCGGATGAGTCCTCGGCCGACTTGATAGCCCAGGTACTTGGCCTCAGAGAGGGCTAGGTGGCATTTTCGGGGGTTGGCGGTAAGTCCAGCCCGCCGGAGCTCCGAGAGCACCCTCCGCAGACGATCCAGATGTTCGTCCCACGCCTCGGAGTGGACCACGACGTCATCCAGGTAGGCGGCCGCGTAAGCTTGGTGAGGCCGCAGGAGGATGTCCATCATCCGCTGGAACGTCGCGGGGGCCCCATGTAGGCCGAAGGGAAGGGTCCGGTACTGCCAGTGGCCACTGGGGGTGGAGAAGGCGGTTTTCGGCTTAGCGGCCTCGGAGAGCGGTACCTGCCAATAGCCCTTGGTTAGGTCTAGGGTGCTGATATACCGGGCCCTTCCTAGCCGGTCCAGCAGTTCGTCCACCCGAGGCATGGGGTACCCGTCGAATTCGGAGACTTCGTTCAGGCGGCGGAAGTCGTTACAAAAGCGGAGGGTGCCATCCGGCTTTGGGACCATCACAATGGGGCTGGACCACGGACTCCGGGATGGTTCTATTACCCCCAACTTTAGCATCTGTTGGACCTCTTCCTCAATAGCCTGCCGACGAGCCTCCGGGACTCGGTAGGGCCGTTGCCTAACGACGACTCCTGGGGGCGTCCGGATATGGTGTTGAAGCACGTTGGTCTGCCCGGGCTGAGAGGAGAACACATCCTGGAACTGACTGACCAGGTGCTGCAGCTCCGTCTTCTGGGCAGCCGAAAGGTGGGGGTTGATATCCACAACCACGGGCTCGGTGAGGCTTAGGGCAGCTACTTGGTCCCGGGTCCCCACCCATTTCTTTAGGAGGTTGACGTGGTAGAGTTGCTCCGCCTGCCGTCGTCCCGGCTGTCTCAGGCGGTAAGTGACCGGTCCAACCCTCTCGACGACCGAGTAGGGCCCCTTCCAGGAGGCCAGAAATTTGCAGGCGGAGCTGGGGACCAGGACCATGACGCGGTCTCCCGGTTGGAACTCCCGTGGCTGGGCTGTCCGGTCATAATGACGTTGCTGCGCTTGTTGGGCCCTGGTGAGGTGTTCCCGGACTAACGGCATCACTCGGTCGATCCGTTCCCTCATTTGCCGGACATGTTCGATGACGGTACGATGCGGGGCCGGCTGCTGCTCCCACGCTTCCCGGGCCACGTCCAAGAGGCCCCGGGGTTGACGGCCAAACAGGAGCTCGAAGGGGGTGAAGTCAGTTGAGGCCTGGGGAACTTCGCGGATCCCGAAGAGCACGTAGGGGATCATGAGGTCCCAATCCCGCTTGTCCTCCGCCGCCACACGTCTGAGCATTTGCTTGAGGGTCTGGTTAAATCTCTCTACGAGGCCATCAGTCTGGGGGTGATAAACAGTGGTCCTCAACTGCTTCACCCGCAGCAGCCGGCAGAGGTCAGCCATTAGCCGGGACATAAAGGGGGTTCCCTGGTCAGTCAGGATCTCTGAGGGGAGGCCGACTCGGCTGGCCAGCAGAAACAGCTCCTGGGCGATGGACTTTGCGGTGGCCTTCCGCAGGGGGACTGCTTCTGGGTACCGGGTGGCATAGTCGACGATGACCAGGATGTGCTCATGCCCTCGGGCAGACTTCGGCAACGGCCCCACTATGTCCATTCCAATCCGCTCGAAGGGCACCTCGATGATAGGCAGCGGGATGAGCGGGCTGGGGGGAGGAGTCCGGGGCGACGTGGCCTGACAGGTCGGGCAGGCCTGGCAGAACCGCTTTACCTCGGCGTCCAGGCCCGGCCAATGGAACCGGTCGCGGATGCGTTGGGCAGTATTGGCTGCCGCGAGGTGTCCTGCCATGGGGTGGGAATGGGCCAGCTCCAGAATGGTCTCGGTCTTGGCACGAGGCACAACTAGTAACTTTTTCTCCTCCCCCCTACGCTGGGCGACACAATACAGCAGGCCATTCTCTACGACAAAATGTGGGAGAGGGTGGGGCCGGGGGAGGACGTCCTCTCCATCCACGACTCGCACCTGGCTCCAACAGTGCTTGAGTCGGTCGTCCTCCCGCTGTTCCTTGGCGAAAGAGCCCCCTCCAGCGGCCTGTTGGTAGACATCATAAAACAGATTAGTAGATTGGGAGGGGGCCTCACCTTCTCTCCCACTGTCGGAGACGAGCAGGGCCGGTCGGCGGCGGGGTCCAGGCGGCCGCCTCGGTCTTCGACGGTTCCCCTTGGGGCTGGCAGGCTGGGTAGCGGCGGACAGCAGCTTCTCGAAGCCGGGCCAATCCCTTCCAAGCAGTACGGCCACCGGCAGGTCCTTCACCAGGCCTACCTCCACTGGCCAGGTGCCTTGGGGGGACGAAATGACCATTTCACGGGCCGGTACTTGACGAGTGTCTCCGTGCACACAGGTAATCGGTAGGAAGTTTTTCCGGCCGCTTCGCGGGGCGCACAGCCGCGCCTGGATGAGGGTGACCGCACTGCCTGAGTCCAACAGGGCCCGGAACCGTCTTCCATCCACCTTCACATCTGCTTCGGGGGCTCCCGCCGGCACCCGTTGGTGAAGGATGCAGCCTGCCAGCCAGGCTCGCGGAGGCGACGGTGGTTCGGCACTTGGCATGGGCTCATCTCGCGGTGGGGGAACCGTCGGCCTGCTGACGGGTCGCGCGGTGCCTTCGAGCGGGCGTCGCTCCTGGACCACCCTCCGGGGGAATGGCGGCAGCCGGTCCCCTGCCCCGCTGGGATGAACGGCATCCGCCAGCTCGATCGCCTCCACTAGTTCCCGAACGTCACGTGGGTCCCTCATGCCGACGGCCTGTCGGTGGGCGCGAGGTAGTGCGCGCAGGAGGCGATCGACCACCACTCGTTCCGCTACCTGTGTTGGTGTGGGGTTTCCTGCCAACAGCCAGTGCTGGGCGAGGCGGCTGAGTTCGGCTGCCTGGGCACGGGCTGGCACCCGGGGCTTGTATTCCCACTCGTGGAACTGCTGGGCGGCACTTACAGGGGAGAGGCCCAGCCTCGCCAGGATCTCTCGCTTCACTTCGACATAACTGTCGGCACTCGTCAGGGGGAGCGAGAAGTAAGCCCTCTGTGCTTCACCGGTGAGTAGGGGTGCCAGCGCACGTGCCCACTCGTCCTCTGGCCATCCCTCTCGGTGGGCAGTGTTTTCGAAGACCTGAAGGAAGGCTTCCACATCGTCATCGGCCGTCATCTTGGGCAACAGACGGGTGGCTTGTGCCCGAGGCTCAGGTAGCGGAACGCGCTGGGCCGCGGCCGCCCGGACGGCGGCGAGTTCATCCTCCGTCCTGCCCAGGCGAGTGGCGAGGTGTTCCGCTATTTGCTGCTGGCGGATGCTAACCTCAGCGAGGCGTTGTAAGACGTCCTCCATCGCGGGGCCGCGCGTGCCGCCTTCCGTGGTGCTGCTGACAGAAAGCAAAAAAAAATTAGGAGTTGGGGCGGTGACCTTGTCGGTGATTCCTCACTGTTCTGCCCGCATTCTCCACCACTGTCACGGGGTGAAGAACCACTCGACAAGAGGTACGTGAAATCAAAAGCCCCGGAGGGTGGGTTTATTGAAAAGCGAAGGGTGCCTGGTGAAGTGTCCTGATCTGCTTTCCGCTGGTTGGTGCTCCCCGTGTGCTCTCCGTGCTCCTCTGTGCCAATCAAGGGGAAAGTGGGTGTCCAGACGTGCTCCAAAGGGTGTGGGCTGTCGGTCACTCGCTGCTTTCTGTGGGGATAGGAGAGAGGGGTTAGTCCAGCTTTGCGTTCTGTTTGAGAGCCTCTTCTCAGTGCAACATGTGCTGCTTTTCAATGTGCTGGCTGATGGGGAGCAGCTGTGACCGATCAGCTGGTGACGAGGACGTGCAGGTGTTTTGGTTTGGTTTCCAGGGCGACGCTGATTCCTCTGGGAGTGCTCGTCACAATATATATATATATATATATATATATATATTATATAAGGCTATTATAAATAAATTATATTATTATTATTTGTGAGTTGTACACTATTCATACATTGGATTATTTTATTTATTACAGTTTTTCTTTCACTTTTGTAAAGTAAAAAGTTAATACAAATTGTATTAGATTTTTATTTTATTTTATTTAGAGCAGTGAATAACTGCTATTAAAATATAATAGGGTATCACTGTTTACTGATTTTAAAGGTTACTGAACTCTTGAAATGATTTGGATATACAGTTCAAACAACACAAGATTGGCCCCTCTGTATTAATCGTGGCCCCTCTTGTGCCCCCCAGTTGAAAAAATCCTAGAATCGCCCCTGCTGCCCATGTCCAGAAAGGTAATAAAAACATCATCAAAGTAGTCCATGTGACATCAGACAGTCAGTTAGAATTTGTTGAAACATCGAAAATACATTTTAGTCCAAAAATAGCAAAAACTAAAACTTTATTCAGCATTACCTTCTCTTCCGGGTCTGTTGTGAGCGCGTTCACTGCAGTTTAGGGATGTCCGGTTCGTGAATGAATCACTCAATGTAACCGGATCTTCTTGAATCAGTTGAACAAATCGAACTGAATAATTTGAAACTGTTCTCGTCTCCAATACGCATTAATCCACAAATGTCTTAAGCTGTTAACTTTTTTAATGTGGCTGACACTCCCTCTGAGTTCAAACAAACCAATATCCCGTAGTAATTAATTTACTCAAACAGTACACTGACTGAACTGCTGTGAAGAGAGAACTTCTTCACATCTATCTTAAACTGTGTTCCGAAGATGAACGGAGGTCTTACGGGTTTGGAAAGACATGAGGGTGAGCCATTAATGACATAATTTAGATTTTTGGGTGAACTATCCCTTTAAGGATTGCAGGGAATCTGGCATGTCAAAATAAAGTTCTGTTTTACATTGTTGTTGTTTTCCCCCTCCATCAATGCATCACATTACAGATATAACTGTGTTGCGAAAACAGTTTCATGTTGACTCCACCAACAAAGTCTGGTTTCTAATAAGTTCCCATCACCTTGTCCCAGTGCTAACATCTCTATTACAGAAACTGCTGAAATCAAAGGAAAGCATCTAAGAAGATGATTGGATTTCATCAGTCAAATGTTAGATTCATATTGCACATCTCAGTTTTCCACAGCTTGAATGTCAATGAGCTCCTGTTTTGGTGAAAAGGTCATTTGTATGGCATGTATGAGGTGTCGGTTTCATCAGGGTTTGATGTTATTGTAAGCATTTGTCACATATAACTACTCCAGAATAGGCTGATAAGAGAATTTATGCATTATCAAGTCTTTCCCCATCCTCATTATGCAGCGCATGGCTTAATGTTTTTTTTTTTCTCTCTCTCTTCCCCAGAAGGGCTCTCTCAATAGAATTCATTATAACTTTAAAGAGTTTTCTTATTGCTTTAATGAAATTTCTCTTTGACTGACTGTTAATGTACTTTCTGTTTGGTCCTATGGGCAGAGGTAGTAGTTAATCTGTCCATTTTCTGCAGCAGAAGATGTCCCGCTGGCCCTGGTGTTCATGTATATTTTAAAGGTTAGAATTAATAAAGCTAGAATTAATAGGTTATCTTATTAAAACAACCTACTTTCAATTCTACAGTGGATTTTATACTAATCCTTCCTGAATTTAAGTTGAGCAGCAGTTATTTATTTATTTTGCAAATGCTTGAGAACTTTTAAGCACCAGCTATAAAATAGCAAAATGTGCATCTGGCCAGGTGTCCGATGTATTAAGATTGTTGAACAAACTACTTAAATTGTGTTACATATGTGTTCTGCACGGTATAACCAATAACCTGAAGGTCAAATGAAGAAATAAAATGTTTGTGAAGCTCCATTTTGTTCTATAAATGTCTGAAACTGGCTACTGGTTATATGAAAGCTGTTGGGTGTTAAATCATGCTGTCAAATATATGGAATCAAGGTTCGGAAGTGACATTAACAAATAGGATCAAAGACTCATTAGGATTATTGCCATGGCAACAGAGCTGGACATAATAGCTCGATTAATGACGTTGTTCATGAGCTAATTAATCAGATAAGTAGTAGAGCCCTTAGATAACTTACAAAGAATATGAAATTATGAGTGAAGACGTGTAAGCCTCTTCAGCATATGCTGTTTTTTTGGCAGAATCTTCATGTACTTATTGCACAAAGGCTTACAAAATATACATCTGTATGTTCTTAATAGTGGTGTTCTCTATGGCAAGCATCACTGCAAGTCTACTGTTGCTCAGAGGTTTAAAGATTTCATCAAACTCTTAACCCATATTATTTTTGAATGCATTATAGGCATTCATACATATACGCATTATATACTTCATATTGTGTTCATATAGGCTTCATATTGTGAAGAAACTCATCAGCGATGTCAGTTTCATCAGCATTCATGATAAAATATTGTGAACTCTCCCGAAGGTGACGGCAAAGATTTGAAGCTTTTCTGTTACAAAAGATCCACAGGAAACATTCGCAATCTTGCCCTGGCAAGGTAAGAATAGCTGTAGTTTAATAAGTATACAGCAATAAATTTCAATCCTGGTAATTTGATGAAGTTAATCTGTGTAATGCAGATAAATCAAATTAGGGGATTTTAACCTGAAATCTCTGGCTCCTTTGAGTAAATAACTGAAGTGCAAAATAAAAGCTGTAAAAGAGTACTTTCATGCAACAGAATTCAGTGGTTTTTGGTGATGTGTGTAATTAGGAAAATGTCATTCCATACGATTTTCTGAAGCATATAAACAAAAGCAGGGTCATTCTCTAGGATGAGTCTCTTTACTGGTACATTTCTAAGCATTCAGTCAAGAATAATAATATAATATTGATGCTAAATTAGTACTAAATTAGTATATATATATATATATATATATATATATATATATATATATATATCGTGACGGGAGGAGCACAGGACAGACACAGTGGGCGTGGCGTCAGGCCTCGGAGAGGCTTTTATTAAAGAGCCAGTAAGATGAAAATTCTAAGCTTCCTATCACTGTTTATAAGTCCTGTACATATTAGGTTTAAATCCATCCACGGTTAAAAAACATTGTCATTTTGTCAAAATATAATTTTAAAATTACCTCAATTCTCAGAGATCCCCAAACGGTTCGCGTGAAGCTGTTCAAAAGATTCTGTTTCCTTAAACCCCACCTTTCGGTAGTATACTGTGTTCTGATTGGTCAACTGACATAGTCAGGTTTGATTGCACAACTTCATGGTAAACAATGCGTTAGCATCTTTTTGGGGTGAATTATGTCTTATTGTCAGGGTTTGCAAGGGAGGAACTCAAGTGCAGACAGGGAATCACAAAACAAGGGGTTTATTCACAAAAAGGGGAAAACAAAACCCACGAGGGGGAAAACAGGACTAGGGCAGATACAACAATTACTAAACAGGACTGATTAATCAAGATAAACAAAGACTCAAAACAGGAGAACACTAACTACAAATAACACTCACGGTTATACAGGATACAATATCTCAATCACAGGTGAGGAACACACAAATCACAATCCTTAGGGAACAAATCTCATCAGAGGTACACAAATCACAATGAACCGACGCAAGACAGAGCACACTTGGAGACCTAAATAGGGGAAACAATCAAGACACGACAGGTGGCACAGATGGGACAATCAAGACGCGACTAGGTTAACAAGGGGGGCGGGGCAAGGGAACGAGACAACACAAGCACATGGCCCAAAGGCAAGGCCATGTGCTTGTACACAAAACACGGGTCTGTCATGATCCTGCCTCAAGACTAGGAAAAAAATCAAGGACACGAGGGCAGAATCATGACAGAACCCCTCCCTTAAGGAGCGGCTTCCAGACGCTCCTCAAGGGAACATCAAACACGAGACATGACTGACATGATGGACTGGGACACCGACACAAACCAGCAAGACATGACAAATAATAACAAAGGCAGACATGAATACACGATGGCAGGGTTAGGGTGACAAATCAAAAAAAACAAACAGGGAAGGGGAGGGGGCGGGACCACAAAGTTCATGGGGGACAGACCAGGGCGGGTGGGAGGGGTAGGAATCTTAGGAGGACAGGACGAAGGCTGACGACGGGGGGTACGGGCAGGTCTGGGTGGTGAGGGGCGGGGAGGGGTCTCGGGACAACTGACAGGGGACATGACAGGAGCAGACAAGGGACGGGGGGCAACACTTACGGGACGCGGGGCAAGACTTACGGGACGCGGGGAGACGACATCTACTGGACACGGGAGGACAACATCTACTGGACACGGGGAGACCACAGGACACGGGGGGACATTAACGGGACACGGGGCCACATCAACAGGACACGGGGAGACAACGGCTGGACACTTGGGACTTCTGGGGACAGGGTCAGGGGACAAGACAGGACTGACGGGGATTTCTAAAATTTGGACAAGACGGGACAAATAATCAGAAAAGGCTTTAGCAGCTAGGACAATTGGCATCTCCTTATGAGATGAGACCGACTGTACAAGAGTCTTTGCTGCAGAGTCGGCCGCGGCTCTCTCCTCCGCTCTCACGACTGCCGACTTGAATACGGCTTTCTTCTTTGCCGCCTCGGGCACGCCAGCGCTCACCGCTGCTGGCTCGGGCACGTTCACCGCCGCTGGCTCGGGCACGCCCACCGCCGCTGGCTCGGGCACGCCCACCGCCGCTGGCTCGGGCACGCCAGCGCTCTCCGCTGCTGGCTCGGGCACGCTCACCGCTGCTGGCTCGGGCACGCCAGCGCTCTTCGCTGCTGGCTCGGGCACGCTCACCGCTGCTGGCTCGGGCACGCTCTTCGCTGCTGGCTCGGGCACGCTCACCGCTGCTGGCTCGGGCACGCTCACCGCTGCTGGCTCGGGCACGCTCACCGCTGCTGGCTCGGGCACGCCAGCGCTCACCGCTGCTGGCACGGGAGGAGACAGGGTCACAGGACCGGCAGGCCCCTTCTTCCTCTTCCTCCTCGGGCGCGGTGCAGAGGCTACAGCTGGGTCAGAGGCGGGTTGGGGGAGTTTGGTCTCGGGCAGGGCAGCCTCGGACGCCGAAGACTCTGAAGCTGACTCCCATGAAAACCGTCTCCCTCGCTTGTTGGGGAGACTTAAGGTAGTGGGAGGTGCCTTAGGATCTTGGGAGGGACTTGCCTGATCCCCCAGGGTTGCCACGGCCAGGACACGACCCTCTGGGATCGTTGGCAGCTGGGTAGGTGGAGGGGACCTCTGTGGCTCCTCCTGGGAGATGCTCTTCCACAGCCGGGCATAATTTTGGAGGATCCATTCCCCCTCAGGCGAGTATGGGAGGGTGACCCCCTTCCTGTCGGTGGGGGATGACGTCCAGCACAGCCTCCGGAACTCCGCCTGACGCTGAAGCTCAGAGGCCCTCCTGCCTGCTGAGTTCCTTGGTGGTCGGTTCATTCTGTCAGGGTTTGCAAGGGAGGAACTCAAGTGCAGACAGGGAATCACAAAACAAGGGGTTTATTCACAAAAAGGGGAAAACAAAACCCACGAGGGGGAAAACAGGACTAGGGCAGATACAACAATTACTAAACAGGACTGATTAATCAAGATAAACAAAGACTCAAAACAGGAGAACACTAACTACAAATAACACTCACGGTTATACAGGATACAATATCTCAATCACAGGTGAGGAACACACAAATCACAATCCTTAGGGAACAAATCTCATCAGAGGTACACAAATCACAATGAACCGACGCAAGACAGAGCACACTTGGAGACCTAAATAGGGGAAACAATCAAGACACGACAGGTGGCACAGATGGGACAATCAAGACGCGACTAGGTTAACAAGGGGGGCGGGGCAAGGGAACGAGACAACACAAGCACATGGCCCAAAGGCAAGGCCATGTGCTTGTACACAAAACACGGGTCTGTCATGATCCTGCCTCAAGACTAGGAAAAAAATCAAGGACACGAGGGCAGAATCATGACACTTATTCCTCTCATCGCGAAGCAAACAGTAAAATAAAAAACTTGAACAGTCTCGCTGCTTTTTCTTCTGTGTGTGCGTATTCAAGCCGCGCGCTTCAGTTTGAATCTGAATATAGCGTTCAGCGCGGGGGCGTGGTCACATTAGATATAATGAAGGTAGACGTGAGACATCGCGTTGTTTTCATACGGATTACTTAATCACAGAATATCTGTTTTCGGCAGCACTTGTTTAGTCTTAAAGTAGACATGTCAAGCTTTCTATAGATATCTCTCTCATGTATCTTCGTTGAGTATTCACGGAGTTGCACTTCATTTTAATGACGTGTTTGTAAATGAAGATCAGCGCAGACAGGCTGCAGACAGCACACATACTGATAAGACGCTCGGGAAAAAACAGACACATAACTTCATAATCATACTTCGCGTTGTGATTCGGAGATGCTCGTTGTTCTAAATAAAGTAGGAAATGAACCCTCTTTTATGGCCAAATGCTTTGAAAATCCCGCCTTGTACTCACTGAGATAAGAAAAGCAGTCATCAGTGAAATGTTGTGGACACAACAAAAGTGATTTGTTGTACTGCTCTGGTATTGTGGTAAAAATGAATTTTAGCCATTGGTTCTTCTGATCTTCATTCTTTGGCAGTGAAAATAAAACAAACTTGCCTTTACAATTAAAAACACACTGTCTCCTCGACATGATGCTATCACACCAACCACAGCGTCTGTGTGTGTGAGTGTGGCGGGGCAGGTCAGAGTTCCGTTTCTCCCAAGACGGTAGGCGGAGATTATTATGCAAAGTGTTCCTAGTGACGTACATAGAGATGGGCAAAAGATTTGAAATCTATAATGACTCGTTTCAGCGATTCAGAGTTGACTCCTTACTTTAGAAGCCAATAACTTTATAAATCGTGTACTTTTTGGTTTAATTACTTTGCACATTGTTTACAATGATGGACAGCTACATCATACACTGTAATACAGGTAATTTTTGATTTCCCATCTGTGTGGCTCTTTAACAGAAAATCAAATAACAAGGGATAAAGGTGGCCAAAGGGGAAAAGTGTCCAAAACAACAGGGAATCTGGTGTCCTCGTCGTGCTGCTCTCATTTGCCGCGGAGCTGGTAGGGGATGGACGGCCCGGCATCCTGGCCCGTCGGCTGTGTAAACGGGTGCGGTTCCCATTCGGATCTTGGGTCCGGCAGCTCACCTCTCTAGTGGCACGGGAGTCTCTCAACGCACCCTTCCTGGACCCACGAGGACACCAGTGTGCATGCACTGGGAAGAGACCTGTCTCCCAAGGAGAGACACACCCACCCTCTCACACACCCACTCCAGTCAGGAGCCAGTCATTATATATATATATATATATATATATATATATATATATATATATATATATATATATATATATATATATATATATATATATATATATAATCTGAAAGAGGAATGTCAGAAACGCGTAAGATGACCTCAGGCTGAGTGAATCATTGGCTAATTATACATTTTGGGTGAACTATCCCTTTAAAATATCAACCAAAATCTAAATATATAAAATCTACATTTATAATATATAAAAATCTAAATATATGAAATCTAAATATACACTAAAATGTTCTGTCCAAACTTTGCTATCTTTGGCAGCTTAGTTTCTATAATGTTCTGGGCCCTCACAATCGGATTGGATGGCAGATCCATGGAAGGTGTCTGCAAGGCTAATGGCTTTGTGAGTTGATGGTGAGTGTCAAAGTTGTCACCAGCACAGCTTTATTTCACCACATGTTCTTCATATCCTCCTCTATCTACCTGATGGAGCATACTAGTAAGCAGCAGGGCCGTACAGCTGTTTTCCTCCTTTGTAATCATATCGGCTCAGGAGATCTGCCAATGGGCCCTGGACAGCCATGTGAAGCAGTTGGATCCCATTAACCAAACCTGTTTCTCCTACATGTTTATGAGGATCTGTGGCCTTCTAAACCTTCGCCTCCGCTCATGCTTACTCAACATCTTCAGGAGTGGCAAGCAGATGCACTGAAACCAACAAATTGCTATTTCATTACACAATAACTGCACATTTTCCAGGTGAGTGCATAATCAAGACAGTTAATTACAGCTTATTGAAGATGTTTTAGTTTAATTTCCCCCACATCAACTCATCTGTACTGCGCTCTTCACTGGAATGACATAAATGATAATGTATTCAAAAATGATTTGACAAGTGCCTGATAGTTAAAATGAAATAAAAACCAAATATTTGAACTGTGCACAGAAACAAAAATAGAGTACATAAATAACATCAAAGTGATGACCTACACACATATATACACAAAAAAAATTGTTATTTGATATATCTCAAGTACTAAATAACTAATACTATTTTAGTACTAAATAACGATCAAATCTAACTGATGTTAGTGCCATGATGTACGATGTATGTAACAATAAAAACATTGAAATTCTTCATCATTTACTCACCCTTATGTAAATCCAGTCCTGCATTGACTTATTATTAAGTCTAAACTGAAGCAACCAAACAAACAAGTATCACATCTACAAAACTGTATGAAGAAACACAAAAGTTTACTGTATGTCATATTTTATTCCATCACTACTATTATTCAAAATGATTACATTTGATATAGACTTTCTAATGTCAATGAACACCAGCCTCAGTTTGTGCCATATCACTTTTCTGGAAATTGAGGTCAAGGCTCTTGAGTGTTTGATCACTTCCGGCTGGGTGATTCAGCTTCATTTGAGGTTCCTATCACAAGACAGTCATCCTGACATTCTGCTGTAGACAGTCCCTGCTGTAGCTCTGGAATTCATTGGTCTGTCAGTGTCTGCAAGCTGTCCAGACCCTCAGGCAGGAAAACACCATTTACTCCCCTCACTATGCCTCACAGTTAGCCTGAGGTTTCAATGTCACAGCAGTGTTTTGGTTCTCCTAACATAACCTGAAAACTTGTTTTTGTAGAATATTTACTTAATAATAACCAGGTACGTCATGTAGTTCTGTTGGAAAACTGAAAAACTGCAAGCACTTCATTTGTATGGCTGCTATGTTGTTGTGCCTAAAGTTTATTTATTTGTTCTGAGAGATTATTTTAATGTAGCCATGCTACGTTACATGTTTTGACTATAGCAAAAATTTCCAAACATCTTATAAGACAAATTTTTTTTTTTTTTTTACTAAACTATTTGCGATACCCTATTTAATGAAATTAACAACACATTTGAATGTTTGAAAGTTCTCTGGTGCCCGGTAATGGTCACATGCAGGTAAACTCTCTCTCTCTCTCTCTCTCTCTCTCTCTCTCTCTCTCTCTCTTGCTCTCATACACACACTGTACAGTAATATGTATATACACTGTACAGTATACAGTGTCACTTGAAAGTTTGGGAACCGCTTGCAGAATCTGTGAAAATGTGAGTAATTTGAACAAATTAAGATAAATCATACTAAATGCATGCTATTTTTATTTATTACTGTCCTGAGTAAGATATTTTACATAAAATATGTTTTACATTTAGTCCACAAGATATTTTGATATCCATCTTTTCACACTGAGGACTATTGAGGGACTCAAGCACAACTATTAAATAAGGTTAAAACATTCACTGATGCTCCAGAAGGAAACACGATGCATTAAGAGCCGAGGGATGAAGATTGTTTACAATTTCTGGCTCACGTGCAAAAAGGGCAATGTGAAAGTGAACCACACCAGACAAACACATCAACATTGTATTTGGTCCGGACCAAAGCAAGTGAATTAGCAGACTTTCTTGGTGTGAATACACCCTTAAATTGTGACATTCAGTGGAACTAAAAAAACAGAGCTTACAGGCTTCTCTTTTGTCTCTGATATTGATGAATGTGAAGTGGCTGCAGGTGTGTGATGTCTCTCTGTCTCTCTGTTTGTCTGCCACATGCAGTTGTTTGGATGCTGTCCAGGGTGCTGAATCCATACAGCTGAATGTCAGATAGAGGTCTCAGCTGCACAGTCCCAGCACCACTGGTGCAAAAAGAGAGACAGGGATGGAGGTTGGAGGACTCTCCATGAGCACTATAATGACATCCTGAGGTGCGAGGTACATCCTGCATGACATTTCAGTTTCTGATTTTGTGCCTGTTTATTTTTCTACTTTCTACTTTTTAGCTGCTTCTTATGCTTTAGCATTTTCCCGCCTCTGGTTGAAACTTGTCATTCATTCATTCATTCTCTTTGATTTATTTATATATGTATGTATAATTAAATTACTAGATCATTAAATGATTTATTCGTTTGTAAATCATATTTCTGATATCATGAATGACATTATTCCGGTCTTAGAGTCTGATAGTGAAAGTGAAAACTGACTCATAGAATCATAATTTGGTTGTTATCTGACCTCTAGTGTATGTAAGCGGAGTTACAGTAGTGCCTATAAAAATGCAGGAAAGTACAGCTATTTAGTGCTGTTGCATTTGTGTTTTGGTTTTCTTTTTCTCTCTCAATTTTCTCATGATGTTAGAATCATCATTTGAACACAATTATTTTTTACAAAATATAACAAAAGGATTAAGGGGGTGTGGGGTGGAGTACTGCTTAAATTAATGTTTGATTTAATAAAGGCCTATACAGCTCTTCTCCCTGCTGCTTTTACAAAGATGATCAGTTTTGTTTTGTTTTTGTTGTTGTTGTTTTAGAAATGGCAAAAACGTGAAGCAGTTTTTACATAAAATTAGCTAATATGTTGAAGCTTAAATGAATGTTTGTGTTAAATATGCTTTACAGTCATTTCTAAATTTTTTCCATTCTGTGACCATACCAAAAACAATAATTTGTTTCGCTTCCCAGCATCGGATCCCATTAGTCTCTTCCTGGGCATAGTGTTCCACTAGCATCAATCATACATGCACAGTGATGTAAGATGCCTACGTATTATATAATATACTGTATATTTCTATATTACATTTAAAAACCTGATTCCAAAAAAGTTGTCACACTGTACAAACTGTGAGTGAAAAAGGAATGGAATCGTTTACAAATCTCATAAACTCTATAGGTCAAAAAAGAATCATATCTAAACATGATCCAGAGGCGCAGGTGTTTTCTCTGGGCCAAGGCTCATTTAAAATGGACTGTGGAAAAGTGGAAAGCTGTTCTGTGGTCAGATGAATCAAAATTTGAAGTTATTTTTGGAAAACTGGGACGACCTGTCATCCGGACTAAAGAGGACAAGTACAACCCAAGTTGTTATCAGCGCTCAGTTCAGAAGCCTGCATCTCTGATGGTATGGGGTTGCATGAGTGTGTGTGGCATGGGCAGCTTACACATCTGGAGAGGCACCATCAATGCTGAGAGGTATATCCAGACGTCGTCTCTTTCAGGGAAGACCTTGCATTTTCCAACAAGACAATGCGAGACCACATACTGCATCAATTACAACATCATGGCTGTGTAGAAGAAGGATCCAGGTACTGAAATGGCCGGCCTGCAGTCCAGATCTTTCACCCATAGAAAACATTTGGTGCATCATAAAGAGGAAGATGCGACAAAGAAGAGCTAATACAGTTGAGCAACTAGAAGCCTGCATTAGACATGAATGGGACAACATTCCTATTCCTAAACTTGAGCAACTTGTCTCCTCAGTCCCCAGAGGTTTGCAGATTGTTATAAAAAGAAGAGGTGGTGCCACACATTGGTAAACATGGCATTGTCCCAACTTTTTTGAGATGTTTTGATGCCATGAAATTTAAAATCAGCTAATTTTTCCTTTAAAATGATACATTTTCTCAGTTTAAACATTTGATATGTATTCTATGTTGTATTCTTCCACATCATCATATGATTTCCACATCATTTTAATCTGTTTTTATTCACAATTAGTACAGTGTGCCAACTTTTTTGGAATTGGGTTTGTACAATATTCAAATTAGAAATGACCATTTTGCTTATAATTGAGATGGTGTCCCCATTTAGAGTCGGTGCACCATGCAAACTTATGCAGATCTTCTGGGCATCCTTTCTTACCATAGATTGCACAGCAAAGACCTCAACTTTAGATGAAATCCCTTCAGATCATCAAGATTAAAGGCCTCTTACCTATTTAAAGGCTGGAGCTGGACTGTTCTTACCAGAGGTTGAAGAGGTAAAAGACCTCCAGGTCATAAAAAGGGTCTAACATTATGGAAGTGTTGGAAAGTAGAATCAGAGACCCTTCATGCCTTTTTTGCACAGGAATCAGATACAGTGCACAGCATTAATGAGTACACCCACTCTAAAACTTCTAAAACACTTAAATTCAGCAATTACTCTTTACTTAGAAGACATGGTAGGGTTTTTGGAGATATAATGTTATAAGCTAGAGTGACAGATTAAGATGAAGCCTGCAGAAGTGACATCATGGTTGTTGTCACCACTGGAACTATCAAAGCACAATAAACTCATTTAACCTTTTCCATGGCCCATATTTACAAAATATAGACTTGGTAATGGTAATCCATACTCTGGTCTCCAGAGACCAAGTCAATCATTTTGATCCAAAATGCTAGAGAAGGGGTACAGAGAGAAGTGCTTGTTACACACAGTGACGTTCAGTGGTAGTAAAGCTTTTATAAAGGGATGAATGAGTACTGAAGGTGTGAGGAAGTTATGCTTCATCAATGCTTCCATGAATTCATATATCACCGTGTGATGTAATACAAAAACTTGAAGCAGAAGATGCTACCTTCTCCTCATTCCCTGAGTTGTTGGCCATTTTTTCAACATGCCGGTGATGATATGCATTCTTCCGATGTGAAAATCTTTCAGTGGACATTCTTGAGCACCTGTGGGGGATTCTGTAGAGACGAGCTGAGCACCACTCCCCATTAAAGACCAGGGCCTTTAAGGAGGTCATCCTTTAGGAGTTAAACAGGACAGATGTGAAAAATGTGTCATAAACTCGTACATTTTACAGGGTAAGAGCAATATACTTGAATACTAGAATATTATACATTTGCTGAATTAAATCTAGGGTGTACTCAGTTCTGCAATCCTTCATTTAAACAAAATTGGCAAATTTATTTTACATAAAATATTGGCATATATTTCTTTGTTTTTATTAAGTTTATGTTCAATAAATTTCAACTGTTCAAAGCTCACACACAAATACACACTGTTTGTCTGCTGTTGTTCACTTGGATTACAGTACCTGGAAACGGGGCATAACTAACCTTTGCTCTGTTGTTGTCGGCTCCTCCCATGTGTATTTGTCAGTATTTATCTTCATGGTTCTCGTCATTGTTCCCTGTGTCTTGACTGCATTCCTATGATAAGGTAAGGACAACAATCATTCACAATCATCTGTGAAACAATGGCACATTGGAAGAGTATGTGGATGCTTTTTTGGAACTCTATCACAAGTTATGCTGCATTGATGAGGCCCTGAAATACGTCTCAGCCAGATGCTGCTGATGAATTAGGGTCATCGGTCCCTGGTGGAATTTATTGTTTACACGCTGTTGATTTGTGGATTATTATACACCTTGGGTGTAAAATTATCCACACCTTCCAAAAAGATAGTCCAGACCTTCCTACTCCTTCAGATGCTCCTTTCTATTGTAATGCCCCTACAAGGGTCCAACAAGGCTGTAAAGACTGTAGCCTCTAACATCAGTTGCTAGTGTGCCTCTTGGAATCAGGGGAATGAGGTTTAGCTGCGATGCACTTACTAGCTAGCCTACTCAACCGAAGTGCTGAATGTTCAAGAACAAATGCACATGAAAAAATTAAATCAAGCTGATAAGATCAAATAAGATAAGATCCATAAATGTGCATCCCCCTCAGTAGAAATCGCAGACCGGGGTCACCTGGATCGGATCAAACTGGCACTTTAGCTTCTGCGATTAAAGGAGCAGAGCCCCTCCCTCCATGTGCTTGCCACACACACACATTGTTTTTTTTTTGTTCATTATGCTATGTGTTTTTAAAACATGCAATCAGCTGCTCATTTTTCACAAAATTAACCCTGACAGAGCATGTCAGGTTCAGGAGATTTGAAAATGTACAGCCCACGTAAAAGAGCTCATAGTAGCAATTCAATTTAAGTTTTTGCTAAATAACAGTGTAGTGACAAACATTATAAACTTATCTACCCAGCCCCCACCCCCACCCCCACCCCCCAAAAAAGAACATTGACACTAAATCTAAACTAAACTCTTTTTTTTGTTGACAAGAGTCTGGTGTAGGGTTGTGACATAGGCTATTCATTTTTCATATCACGTTAATTGCTAAATCTTTTCAAACGGTAAACATATAATTGGACTTTATTGTTGTTCTTGATATTGCTTTAAGAAACTAAATTCAGATATTTAAATCAATCCAAAAATTAATTATGATTAATTATAATTTATGTTTTGTAGTGGACAGCAGATTACAATGCCCAGTTTATGGCGGGGTCCTTCTCTGACCACAATAGTGGACAAAAGCTTGCTACATTTTGATTGTATCTTGGTGGACTAACATCTCATTGGTCAAAATGCAGTTTCTGCCCTTCACCCACCTAGAGACTGATTCCTATGTTTTGGACTGTGACCACCATAAAAATTCCTTAGGACCTCCAAAGCAGCAGTTGGTGAAACAAAGAGATGACAGAGATCCATCCAAATCCATACATAACTGTGTTTCCAAACCTTAAAACTGATGCAAACTACAACACACTCTGTTTTATACTTATTCAGAGAAATGCTTATCATCCAAACATGTGTGTCGGTCTATATTAAGACATTTAATTTCAAGTTGTGATCATTTATGCTTAAGAGCATTGTTAAATGAAAAGCTGCATAGTCAAGCACAGATAGCTATGCACTGTATTTTACAGTTATAACAGCTTACATTAACTCTTCTTTGTCACAAGATGGAGCCATTGACTTACTTTAATTCAGTTCAGTGTCCCCTTTTTTTAGGATGGAAATGAAAACTGTGAAATGCTGTTTTGTCAGATACTGTCAACAGTTCTAGTAAAATACCTGGAAGCTTAAGGCCTTGATACATTACTTGGAACAGGTCAAAAACAGTCTGAAGAGGAAAAAAATATTGGTTTTTATCTTAGTTTTAGTGTAATTATTATTATTGATAACAGAAAATATGATGCATATTTTAAAAAGACATTGCAATAAAATATTCAAGGTCTTTTGAATGTCTTTTTTATTCATAGTAAGTAAACTTAAAGTTAACACTGACTGACAAAATGTTTTAGTTTATTCTTACGTGAAAATTTTGCTTTAATATTATAGTGTGGTCTTTATGATAAATAATCTTTTTACTTTGTAGAAATGTTTTTTGTCTTGGGGAAAATAATGTTTTTGATCAATGTTAAGTCTATAAGGTTTGAAACAATCAATCAGTCAATCAATCAATCAATCAATCAATCAATTTGTCTTTAACAAATTTGAATATATTATTTTAATTGGTTCCTTATTATTATTATTATTATTATTGGTACTTAATAGGAAACATGATGCATATTTTAAAAAGACATTACAATAAACTATTCGACAAAATGATTGACAAAATGCTTCAGTTTAATCTTGTGTTAAAATCTTGCTTTCAGATTATATGTACGTCTTATGTCTAAAGAAAATACATTATATTGATTAAGTATGGTACGGTCTTTATAATAAATAATTTTTTTCTCAGGAGACAATTTTTGAGAAGCAGGAGAAGAAATCTCATTGTTGTCTAGGAGAAACAAATGAGATATTAAAAATATCTCCTTTGTGAGTTTTTTATATGTGCACTGCTTCTGTTTGCTAATGAGCATATCAATCATACTTTCCTCAACTAAGAATGCAGTTTTAGCTCTGCGTAATGAGTCTTTATTCCCTCGAATCTTAATTTGTTACTGTGTAAATGTGCTGCTGAGAGTGTGTTCAGTTCCGTTTTCCAAGAAATCCAGGAAGAGGTCCATATAAAAATCATTTAAAAGCACATAATGTTCTGTCACCAAAATGAATTCTTTGTGATTTTGAGTTTTAGACATTCATTTAGGTTTTGTACAACATTAAATAGAGTCTTCCCTTGCACCAAAGAATTTCAGAGCATCCAGAGCCAGTGTCTTCAGTTGCCTAGCAACAACATCCCCAGTGAGGACCAGCCATGTGATGCTGTCTGGGTTTGTGAAGGTAATTCAGGGGGCAATCAGATTTTAAAATAAGTCCATCGTGGGCGGGACCTGAACTTTACATAATTATTGCTGTGAGCTAAAACTGCCGATTCTGGTTGGATGCATGTCAAAGCCAATATTAATACGATGGCATTGGCCCTAGAAGAGAAGTTTAACCACTGACCTGATCTCTGCTCATGTAACTTAAGCATTTTCACAGAGGTTATCCTGACCTCACACAGTCAGCCCGTCAAGCTCTCTTTGCTTTCATTTTATTCGTCGTTTTGGCCCTATGTTGCAGAAGTGCATCACGTGGATTTCATTTCCTCTAGAGGTTTCAGAAATTCTCTGAAGCCAATCATTTGTTTGCTCTTGGTGTTTTGCCATCTGTTTAAGCAAAGAGAATTGGGATGCACATACAAAGCAAAGCTTGCCTTTAAACCAGAGGCATGATTTTTCATTAAAATGGTTTACCTTTATTAAAGGGCATATAATATAATAATTTTTCCCCCTTGTTTTTCCAGGTTTTCCTGCCTTTCTCCATGCTCTTTTAAAACAATTCCACACTGCCTTCAGCAAATCACCTACTCTTTCAAGCCTTTCCCCATCCCTGTGCTTATTAAACTTTCATGGCTGATTTTTTACTTTGATAGCATATGCATATTGTATGGGAGGTGGGTGGAAGCAGGTTACACCATGCGACTTGACCGGCCGCGCTGCTTTATTGCTCGCTTGACTTGAAGCTCTGCATTTTGTCACTATTGCTTCATGTCAGTATTATAACATGACGTGCACGTTTGGTTGTTGTGCTTTTCAGGGTTTCACAGTGATTTCTAAAAGTCCTAGTGCTAACGTTATGATTAACCAAAGATATAGAGCAAACATTTTTAAGCCACTCGACAGTGGTGAGTTAATATTATTTAAAAAAAATATATATTCTCCATATTTTATTCTATTTTCAATAACTGTCATCTTTCCTTTATTAAATAAATCCATAAATGCATATGGTACACAAGTTATTGAAGCAGATTGGGGGAATTTATGACTGCAAATGTTCAGTGCTATTATAAGCTCAATCAATTTCTTGCTGTAAAACTTGAGGTTGTGGTAGATATTACATCACTATGAGGTGGCAGAAAGATTTTGCTAAGTGGAACATGATCCTGATACTATCCTATCAGTAAAAATGTGTTGCCATCCTTGTATTTGGATGCATATGAAGAGATTTAGCTGGCAAGTCTGCTGCAAAGACTGAAAAGAGATGTGGGAAGAGTGTGATGTCGCGTCCAGGCGCCATCAAGCCAATCACAAGCAGGCAGCAGCCACTATGTGCAGGCACTCCTGCAGATGTTCCCTGATGCATTTGCACCATTCTCCCTTTCCCTTCTAAAATCACTTTGTCACATAGTAATGCATCATTTCACATACTGAATTTTTTAAATCTAGGCTGAGAAATTCTTTCTGAGCAAGCAATATCCATTAGGGGGAAAATTATTCATGTGATTCCTATGCATTATTGATCAGTTGATGAAGAAAAAGATGTCCTCCTCATTTTGTCATTATTGTTGTCATCTAAAGCCGCACCACAAAGGACTGGATCTTCAATTGTCAGAAAGTTTTCCAGCAGCTCTGAGAGATAGGTGAGAAACGGCTGCAGATTAGATAGCGATTGGTCTTCAGGTGGGCTTGAAGCAGAAAGGATGTGATATTGCAGGTCTTCTTGTCCATTATTCTGTGCTACATGTGCAAGATTGCCTTCTCATGCAGACTATGATTTCTGCATTTACATAGCATCATGTCATTATCACAGTATCATGTGAGAGCAAAGAGCAAGTAGTTACATGAGAGCTTCTAGAATGAATGTGATAAACATCAAAACAGAGCAGGTGTTTCAAGGGTTAAAAAAATTATTATAAAACAGATCCTGTATGATTGGTCAGTGTATCTTTCCAGCAATGCTATTCAATATAGAGACAGATTTTATGCAAAACATGTTCATATACTTGCACTGTAAGAAAAAAAAGGGAAATGTTACTAGTAATTTTCCACCACAACATTATCTGTTAAGTTTATGGATTTTCTTTATCGCTAAAGCACAACACAATGTAAAGTGTAATTCAAAATAAGGCTAAAATAACAGTGAAAAAAAAAATCAATATGGAAACTGAATATTAACAAAGAACACTGTGCCCTATTTTTACACACTTTTCTTAAGAGTATTATATGAACACACAACATTTAAGGTTCAGTCACATTAGCAACATATTGCAGGGAAAAAGGTCAGTTTTCTTTTTTTAGAGATGTCTGAAGCACAGCTCACAAAGATGTCATTTTCTACTGGTCAACAGGGCAAATCCATGTGAGCATCTTGAAAATGTGCTAAATCTGCATGGGGAACTTTTCAACTACACCCAAAACTCTCAATTGCACAGATTCCTTTGGATTTCTAGCACACACAGAATTTTGCAAACAATAGTGAATGTGAACACAACTTTATGTGGGGTCTACAGTATATCTTCAAGTGAAAGGATGACATTTAAAGACCTTTTGAATGGCCTGATGAGTGCCGTTTTCTGTCCTGTCCGGGAAATTAGGATGAGAAATATCAAAGGACTTTGTAACTGCAATTCTATGCTATTGCTGGCTGGCAGTATGTGGTATTAGAAGGAGGCTTTTATATATCATTTTTGAGAGCATTATAATAAATAAAGTATAGTACAAAATAATAATAATTATAATAATAACAATAATAATTGGCATATTTTCCTGTATGAGGAATATACACTTTAATGTGTATAACTGTACTGTATGTGTGTGCCTTGTAGGAGTAGCATAGCATATAGATCAAAGCTAATAAACAAGGATTGAAACCCACCAAACTCTCATGAGTGTCTTGTTGGGAATTGCTATTTGTACTCACTTCACCCTCCAGCCCATCTGTTAACAGGAGCAGAAAAGTAAGAATACTCTACATAACTTTTGACTTATTCACCATTTCCCACTTCCCCCCTATTCCCATCACAAATCAGTTTGAAGAGGCATTTGAAGGTAGGGAAAGTGATCTGATTCAAAACCATGTTTTGTCATGCTGGTTGAAAGTCTCTTCACATCCCGACAGCAATCGCTAAGTTAGGTCATCTAAATGTATTTATTTTTATATTGTCTGTGGAAGGTGTTGGACCATAAAATGTCCAATCATATCCCTTGGTCCGAGGGCTACAACAGAATGTCCTACCTAGTAGGGATTTTCTCCCATTTAGAAACAAAAGCATCAGTGAGGTCAGGTGCTAACACCGGGCGATGGGACTCAGAATTATCAATCCAAATGTGTTCAGTGGGATTCTGGTTTGGGTTTTGTGCAGATCACTCAGGTTGTTCCACACCAGACCAGCATCTAACACTTTACGTACCTACATTCTTAAAAATAAAGGTTTGCATATGGTTTGACCCTATGACCCTTTAACATCCATGGATCAGTGTAAAAATAATAATAATAATAATAATAAAGGATGTTTGTGATGATAGTGTATATAATTATCAAAATAAAAAGCTTAAAAAGTGCATCATGTTGGGTTGAATATGAGATCAAAAATACTGCTAAGCACAATAATAAGCTTCTACAACAGTCAGACTGCTCAAATTGAAATGCAACCTACTGAAGCAGCGCTAGTTGTGTCCGCAAAAATGGCAGTGTTGTGTTAACGGTTCCTGCCTCTCTCGTTTCGTTGCTCTGTGACAAAAGGAGCAGATGGAGGCTTTGCAGGTGGGAGAGTCTGGAACTTCTGTTCCTCTGGACGCTGGAGAAATAAAGCTGTGAGTCTATCTGAATATCGCCCTTGCTGTGAGCTCTGGTACGGATGCTGATAAATGTATACACGCAGACTCTTGCACTACTGAGTTTGGACTCACTGGAATCATGTTCTGGAAATCTTGTCTTCTCATTATAAAGGTCAAAATAAGATTAGCATTGAATAATGGCTTAAATTTCAGTCTGGTTTTCTTTGGAACAGCACACTCAAAAACAAAAAAAACAAAAAACAAATACTAAATGGTAGTGAGGTTGTTTTTTGCTTTAATTATATAATAAATAAAAAGAAAACAGAATTGAAAAAGAATAGAGCAAGCTTTTTTAAGAAGACAAGCAGTTAGTAAATGAATAGAATGCAAGTTTTTTAAGAATAGAATTAGAATAGAGCACATAAGTCTGAAGTAATGAATTTAGGAAAATGGGTGCAGAGCCAGTAGTGGTTTTGTAGGCAAATATTAATGATTTGAATTTTATGCGAGCAGCTATTGGTAGCCAGTGCAAATTGATAAACAGGTGTGACGTGCATTCTTTTTGGCTGCTGCGTTGTTGATTAATTGTATAGGATTGATAGAACTGTCTGGAAGACCTGCCAAGAGAGCATTGCAATAGTCCATGATGAAACCATGGGTTCGATGGAACAACAAGCAGTTCTGGCTTGGCAAGGTGAGTTGAAAGTGATGGTGCTTCATCCAGCAAGAAATATATTTCAGACAAGCTGAGATGTGAGCAGCTATTGTCGGATCATCAGGATGGAATGAGAGGTAGAGTTGAGTGTCATGAACATAGCAGTGATATGAGAAGCCATGTTACTGAATGACAAAACCTATTGATGCCATGTAGACAGAGAAGAGAAGTGGTCCAAGAACTGAGCCCTGAGGCACACCAGTAGTTAGATGTCACGACTTGGACACCTCACCACTTCAAGTTTACTTGAAGGACCTATCTGATAGGTTAGACTCAAACCACTGAAGTGCGGTTCATGAGATGCCCTTTGCCAATAGAGTTGAACTGAGGATCTGGTGGTTAACCGTGTCAAAAGGAGTGGACAGACCAGCAAGATATGTACTGAAGATTTGGATTCCGCTCTTGCCAGTTTTAGGGATTCAACAACTGAGAGCAAGGCAGTCTCACTGAATGTCCACTTTTGAAGTCAGACTGGTTTCTGCCAAGGAGGTTGTTCTGTGTGAGAAAGGCAGAGACTTGGTTGAACACAGCTCATTCAAGTGTTTTTGCAATAAAAGGAAGAAGGGAAAACGGTCTGTAGTTCTCTATAAGAGATGGATTAAGGGTGAATTTCTTAACTAGAAGGATTATATGAGCTTGTCTAAATGTTGTGGAAAACTTTGCACTTATGGTTTTAATTTTAAAGTCGGCAGCTGTTAGAGTTGATGAAAGAGGGGAAGGAGGAGGACAAAGGGAGGGAAATGTTTTAAAGAGCATGCGAGAATTCAAGCAATTGTTAATTTTTTTATGATAGCATGTCCTTTTAGCAGTGGAGGCATAAGTGAATATGAATTATATAATATGAAACCTTCAGGGTTCAATAAGGTACAAAGATATACCTTTTGAAAGGTCACCATACCATTGACAGCTTTTGTACCATTTTTCTTTTCTTCAAGGGCAGAATGAGTACAGATGATGAATTATTTATTTATTTACTTATTTATTTATGTGTTTTTCTTTTGGTGCTTGCATCATTATGATAATTGTCTGTTTTGTGTGTTTACCCATTTCCTGTGTATTTTTATCTTACCTTCGTCTGTTACTTTCTGACTGTCAAAATGTCTCTCCCAATATAATTAATAATTCATTCAGTGGCTTCTTTGATGTGCTTCTAGAAGCTGTGTTTTCTCCTAACCCCTCGATAGCTCCTGACAGTCCATGGTTCACCTTGCACAAACCTCTATGCTCTCTATAACAATGACCTCCTCAAAACACATTTATGAGATGGGTTATTTATATCAGTGTCCTGATATAGCAGAAAAGACAAAATCTCAATGGAATCATACATTTAATGTACAATACGTCTGATTCACAGTTATATTAAGTAACAACTAACCTAAAGGAATAGTACGCTTAACTTTATAATAACTTTCATTTATAAATCATAAACAAACATTAGTTAATATGTTTTCACAAAGCTAGAAATATTAGATAATGTTCTTGTTAATGTTTACTAATGAACTTGCTAAACATTACTTATTGATTAACATTTGATCATTAAGTGTCAGTTGAAATGCTTATAAATGTCAGTAAACTTTCAGTTCATATGATCTTCATTTGTTGGTCTTTGTTTGTTGTGTAGACCTCAATGTACACATCTTAACAAATAGACTATTAATTAATTGTTCATATTTTTGCAGTAACCAGTATCTAAAGTGGAACTATTCATCATTTGCAAATGTTTATAAATTATTACTAACCATTTGGTATCTTTATGGGCATTGGAACGATGTTTGTGTAAAGCGTGGCTGGTTAAACATATTAATTAATAAAAGCTAAATGCTTGCCAAATATATAAAATAGCATAATATATTGTAATTTTGGTGCATTTTTTTTTTTAATTATTATTGACTCAGCACTCTAGTGTACTACTCTTCTGTATATCATTGGACAGGATATTCCTTGAATCATAAATAAACAGGGGAAAACATAATTTTTAAAAGAAAATATTTGTTAATTTATAAAACAATATAATATAAACAGAACCGTGTTCCCTTATCATAATCAATTAGACCCTTTAACCAACATAACCACACCACCAAACCTGTCCCTGACCTTAACCTATCACAACCTCAGTAGCAGCAAATGTGTTGTGCATAAAAAAAAAAAAAACTTTTACTCATTTTATAACATCTGTTAAAATCAATTGTAGATTTTCAAAAATCTAGCATAGAATTGACAGTTTAATGACATTTGCAAGCATTTTAACTTACGTGAAATAATGATTTGTTTGAACATTATCTAATGTTTAATAAGTTTATTAGCAAACATTGACAAGCACATTATCTCACATTTCTAACTCTTTGAATATATATTAATTAATGATCCATCAAGAATTATATAATGTTTGTTAATTAATTCAAGTTACTATAAATTGTTACCAATGAAATATATTGCACCCTATTCAGTGACATTGGCAAGTTGCATTCTGGGAATCCATCTGTTGGCACCACAGGACATTCAAACTTCCACATATCTAAATGTGACCTTGTTTGTATACAAGACCTTCACACCAAGGGGGGTCGCAAATGCCTTCGGTTCATCTCAATTCATATTCATCTTAACGGTGGATGCTCAGCTGGTTCAGGACCCCCCAGAAGTGTGCAGCGTCTTCACATCTTTTCTTAATTTTTGAGCCAATCATCTGAGTCATAATTGCTACAGTATGTGACTCTGTGAATCACTCTGGAGCTGCAGGTTACACATGATAACACTAACATGGCATCACAAAAACAAATACGGTCTCAACACTCCACTAGTATTTTGATATAATAAATGCAGCCTTGGTGAGCAACAGAGACTTTTTTTCAAAATCATTTCAAAAAATCTTTCCAACTCCAAATGTCTGAATGGTGGTCTATGCTGAAATATTAGTAAAACATATTTATGGGAGCATTATTCCTATAATGAAAGCAGTTTTCATGTTTCTAAGTTTCAGAGCTAATCAAACCCTATATCTTATTTTGTTTTCCCTCCCGGGCGATTGGAAGTTATTATACTGCCTATAATATTCTTGTTTCAGCAAAAGGAAGTTTTGCTTTCCTTTTTATGCTGCGTAGGGAAAAATATTTCCCATAAGCATAGCTGTTCTTAATAGTTTGTGTGAACCCTCAACCAATCAAATGGTACCATTAAGTTATTTAAGAGAGACAGCTTTTTATTTGGGTATCATCATAAAAGGAACATTATGTTTTCTAATATATATGTCTTAAACATATATAGTACTTACATCTGTGCTTATATTTATAAAATAATGGAGGAGGCCCAACACAACATGAGAAGAAGATATTATAATATAATGTAAACTGCTTTGTGCAATTTTTTTTTTTTTTTTTTTTTTTTTTTATCAGTGCATACAAACATTAACAGCTTCACTTTTCTCTTACATTTATTTACAGTTGTGCATGTGGCAGAGGATTTTCTTCAAAGTAAATTACAGTGCATTCTACACATTTTATGTGTGTTTCCTCAGAATCAAATCCTTGACATTGACATTGCTAGTGTCATGCCCCAACAGTTGATCTGCAGGAACAAAATTTTCCATTTAAGCACAGCCCAGGTCACTTTGACGTCCCATTGTGCGGCTGTGACTTTGCATGCCTGGCTCTGTACATTAACCTTCAAAACAGCAGTAAATTCTCAATTCTCTGGATGAAAGCAACCTTCTGCTCTCTGCAGAAGTTTACATTGCTTGCTTCTGAGGATTAAGTTATTATACTGCTCTTTGGTAAGGTATTCACTACTAAGTAAACACCAATGATTGAATATCAAGTATATGAATGCAAACTAGAACTGAACTAAGCTGGATGGTGGCACTATCATCTTCTGTAGAGCCACTTCACAGCTGAATCACATCTTTCAACATCGACACTGGTATTGAACTAAACTGAATCAACATTGAACTGATTCAAGCTTAATAATGACATTGTTACCTTTTGTAAAACTTACAGTTGAATTCAACTTGTTTCACATTGATGAAGTTCTCACTGTTATTGATCTGAACTGAACAAAAAAAACTGTCTTTAGCTAAATAAACTAGAGACCAGTTAAATGCCATATTATATTTAAAGGGGTCCTATAATGCTTTTACAATTTTTAATCTTTAGTTAGTGTTTAATATTGCTGTTTGAGCTTACAAAAATGATTTTTGCAAAGTCAACTCCAAAGGGAGACATTTTGACAGAAAACACTTTTCAAGGACTACAACAAATGTCTTGTTCAGATTACAGTGGCCACAGTTTGTACATCTGCTCAAGATGAAGAAGAGCTGCTTTAGTAGCATGTTGTCGCCATGTCACAGTTATAGTAAGGGGCATTGAATCCATTTGTTCAACTAAAAAAACTGTTAAATTTTATTAAACAACCAGACAGACTATATGCACTGTACCTCTAGCCCTTACAACCTTGTTTTCATTCCTGTCAAAAACTAAATATGGCACTAGCCTGACTAAGGCCTATCATCTTTTAGAGCTGCTTTACAGTGGAATCTGAACTGTCTTGTTGTTGAATTTCCATAATTGTCATTGCTATTTCACTCTCTGAAGCTCTCTATGAGCTGCTTTAGAAATAATGGTGACTTTATAGACATTCATTACATGTATACTGATCCACAATTACTTTACACCCTCCCAATTGCCTGTAAAACAATCACAATTCACAAGGATTGAAAACTTGCTGAAATTAGATTCCGGTGGACAGTGCAGAAGTCCATTTACAGGCAGTCCCAGTCTACTGGATCCACCTGCAAAGCCCTGCTCACTGACATTGGCAGGTTGCATTCTGGGAATCCATCTGGTGGCACCACAGACAGGAGGAAACCTGCTAATTAGCTCTCTCTGTAAAGGGGTTGGGTCGGATCAAATTCCCAGCTGTCATTAAACATACTCAGAAAGGGGGAGAAGGATGAAAAACACTAGGGATCCAATGCTCTAATTCCTGTTTTTAGAAGAAGGTATCCGATTGTGTTGTGCTACACGGGCTTCATACAAAGAACCTCTGTGAGAAGCACCGCAGAGTAAAATACTGGTTCATTGGGATGTGTGTTCTGTAATGAATTGCTTTATTGTTGCTTTGTGTGGCTTTTGAAAGAGGAAAATCCCTCTGTGTCACCTTTGGCACACCTTCATTTCAAACCCCCGCAGAGCATCACAGAGACAGAAGGCACAAAATCGCATGAGGTACTAAAGTAAAGCGCAAATGACAAAACAAAATATGCATAAATATACATAATAGCTCTCCGATGACTGACTTGCGGTTAGGCAACGACAACAAATGCACTGTAAGTGGCTTCAGTCATTTTGGAGGGAAATATAAAGGCCAGAAAAGCTCAATTTTGGCGATTAAAGCTCGCACACTGAGAATTCTCAATCTCCTTTCCCTCGAGCAAGTGTGTTCACACACATGGCCTGCGCAAGCATTCTCATTCAATGATTAAATTACTGTTTTATCCAGGAAGCTATAGCAGCCATTCAGATCCAAATGACTTTAATTTCTGCGCTCTGGTTGCCCAGTCACCGAGTCGACAACGACTGCTTGAAATTTTAACTCTGATCACCTGGCTGCATCCCACAAATCAGAATTTGCCTTCGTTCGTGTATAAACTGAGCAATGAGAATTCAGTTCTTAGGCCACTTTTTCAAAACTCTTTACACAGCGAGCACAACATCAGTCTATGTAGGCTAAGCTCTGAATCATTTATCTTTGTTTTGGCACATAATGCATTCATTGAGTACATCTGTCAAATTGCATGAATTATTTTGCCACTTTGACACAAACTTCACCAAAACTTTCTGTACTGTGAAAAGCACATGTCTACATACTGTTTTCAAAACTGTTAAACATACAGTAAGTTCAAAATCTAGTGCAGTACAAAAATGAATAAAATATAAATTTTCAATATTTCTACAGTAATAACAGAAAAACATTCTGAATGTAAAAAAATCTAATACTATCAGATAAGTTGCATGTAGCTGAACATCTTCGCAAGTGTTAAAGTAGTCTTTCACTTTCATTACCATCTATTCAAAAATGGAACACTTAGGAATAATTTTGGATGGATCATGTAATATATGCAGTGAATTATAAACAGTAGAGTATCATTCTTATGCTACCTGTTATTAGAGTTTTTTTAGGTTGTTGTGTTATGTGTGATAAGGTCTGTTCATTTGGAAAAAAAACCTTTGCTAGTGTAAGAATTCCTTCATTTGAAACAGTAATTAAATAATTTTGTATTTTTTGTGGATTTTAATCTGAAATTAACTACTGTTGATTCAAGTGTCAAGTTGAAAGATGGTTACTGTTAGATAACCGTGTGAAGAGT
Source organism: Carassius gibelio (assembly GCF_023724105.1). Lineage (NCBI taxonomy): Eukaryota > Metazoa > Chordata > Actinopteri > Cypriniformes > Cyprinidae > Carassius > Carassius gibelio. Next base: position 24,892,848 of record NC_068384.1, on the reverse strand, counting down.
TTTGAAAAAGTGACTTTAGTATTGACAAATGTGTCCTGGTGATTGTAAAAAACTGTAATATGAAGTCTTTTGTTCAAACTTTTGTGTGTGTGTAACAAATTTCATGCAAAAAGCACTATATATATCTATATATCGATATATATATATATATATATATATATATATATATATATATATATATATATATATATAGTTTTTAATTAAAATAAACAAATAAAGTCATGTTGTTTTGACACACATAAGTAAAAAATATGAAATACATAGCTAGATAGAGCGGTTTGAGTTATCAGCAGACTGTTATTGTGACAACATGCCCCACAAGGTAATGGTCTATATATAAATTATCTTTCAAATTAAAATCTACCCAGAGAAAAATATTTCCTGAAGTACAACGTGTTACATTTAGCCCCTGGCTCCCCTATAAATCACACATCATTTAGTCAAAATGAGATTGCTTCAGTGTTTGGGTTATTTTGCTATTCTGCTCTTTATATGGCTTTATTGGTTTTATGTTGTGGAAATGCAATGCACATAATTCAACAACAAAAAGCTCTCTATAGATGTCCTGGAAAGCAGGGTTACTCACACCCCCTCTATCCTGCATGCAGCATGTGTGTGCGCTTCTCGGTTTCCTAGTAACCCGCGCCGGGTGCCGGCGTTCCCGAACACTCAAGCGTGACCGCGCAGCGCGCACTCGTGAAGCTCGTATGGGGAGCTCACGAACACGCAGGACCGGAGCACCAGGATCATACGCGCATTAAAAACAGGAGAATGTGACTGGAGTGTAAAGGATGAAGGATGCGTTCGCTAGAAAAGGTCACACGAATTGCATGAAGAAATCTTAAGACAACTGCCACGGATTACCACAGACACACACGCATCACGGCTTTTTTAGGGAACAGGAATACCAGGAATGGAGGATTTGATATTTTACCAGAGCAGGTGAGTTGTTTATAAGGATAATGCTTGTTTATGAGGAGAAGTTATTAGTCACCATATTAGTCACGAACATACTGGATAAAGCGGTGCGCACGCTATGTCTTATCCCAGCATCTCTTATGTCTCTTATGCCTCTTAACAATTGGGTGAACTTCAGTGTTCCCTGCGTCTGTGGCGAGGAGATGTGCAGTTCCGTAGATGAAGAATGGGTGAAGCGGTCTTGTTGAAGTGAATTAGGCAGGCTGCGATGCCGGTAAAAGTAACAGGAGATCAAGATGAGGATCTCTTGCACTTGTTACTCCCCATCTGCACTGCAAGCGAGCGACGCGACAAAACTAGAACGCCCCCGGTAAATGCGCGTAGAAGAGCCAGCGTTAGAGCTTTCCATAGCGTCGCGTCGCGTCCGGTCGCTCGTAGCCTATTAAATAATAATAATAATAATAATAATAATAATAATAATAAGTGGTAGACTTGGTACCGACGTCAGGATTCCAGCCGCAACCTCTAAAGACGCGTCGCGCGCTGCACAGTTTCGTTGGTTTTAGTAGTTTTGTCGCGTCGCTACCAGATGGCGTGTCATTTTAAACGCATGTTGCGTTCATGTTATGGTGGATTCCATTACCAGCTGATGACTGGGTTTATATTCTCACGGAAGATGTCTATTGTAAATCCATTTTCAACATGTTGCAGTTATTTTCACAATTATTATTATTATTATTATCATACATACGTCAATTTAAATTGACACAATACATGTTGAAATCATGGGTTTTATATGTGTTACATATAAATACATGTTCTTAAAACATGTTTCATAAAATATGAATAAATGTGTAGCCTAATATATAAAAAAATAAATGTATATCTGGAGTCTGTAACTGATAACCATTTCCTTTATTTAAAAAAAAAAATTTTTTTTATTGAATTACAAAAAAAATTAATTGCCCTGCTGTATGACAAGTCTTTTATTTTTATTTTTATTACAAGTATGCCATATCGTCTCAACTAATATGATCTCATAAAAACTGCATGCATGAAAATTATAGAAGAATTTGAAAAATGTTGGTTGAAATAGTTCTAAATTGAAACTGTTTCCCCTTTAATTAGTCACATACATTCAACAGATAATCTTAATCTTAATTGGTTGTTTCACATGAACAAAATACTGCAACTTTCAGTGTTAAACTGCCGGTGGCCGCTCATATTTTCATTTAAAGTTTAAAGATTGGCTTTGCAGTTTTAATTTCAAGGACGAGGCTGTCAAACTGTAGTTTAAAAGACTTGGGAGACGATTTGCACTGAATTGCAAAGCATAGAGAGAGAGAAAGAAATAGAAAGAGAAAGAGAAAGAGAGATATGCCTTGGAGTTGTCATGGTGATTTGGTGAATAAGCAATTGTCCGTAAAAGCAACATATTAAAAGGGATTGCTGTTGCCATTCCCTATCAGTGAAGAGCATATTTCAGCGCTCACTTCTAGAAGGGTTAGAGTTGGGTTAGGGTCAGGCTTATTTCTTTGTGAGAAAATACACTGCACTTTAAGTGATTGTGATTGGTCCTAGTAGATGGTATCTCCAAAGAAAGCCTAATTCCGGAGCCCTGCCATTCACGATACTTTATCTTGTGTTTTACGAGGGAACCTATTTATGTGCTCTGGCATTTAGTGTCTTGAAGGATTATGCATGGTCCTGCTTTTGAATTTCCTCTCTTTACCAATGTCTTTATTTCTATTTTGGCCACGTACACTGGTATTTTTGAAGTAGCCGCTGATTTAAATCCATTCTGAATGACATATCTGAGTTCTGAGCTCTTTGCATCTTTGCGATGTCTGCCTTTAAGTTAACGAAACATGTCGTAAGAAACAGGCCTGTCTTTTTCAAATGGACTAGATAAATCCAGAACAACTGTGGCGATTTATTATGCACTTGCTGCTCTAGTGTATTTTCATGACAGTGTTATTTATTGTTAAGTATTATTATTCAAAATTTACAGTACAAGAACAGCCTGCACTATTAATCTTAAACACACACACACACACACACATTTTATTTATTTATTTATATTTACTTATTTATTTATTTATTTATTTATATATTTTTTTTTTTCAGGGAATGTCTAGAAATCTGTTATTTTTCTGAGCCTGCTGGCAAATTGTTTCTTCTTTTTTTTTTTCTCTCTTTTTTTTAATGGAATTAAGGGTAAGAAAATAAATATAAATTATATTTATATGAATTAAATATAAATAGAAAATTTGATAAATATAACATTCTTCATAACATTATTATTATTATTATTATTATTATTATTATTATTATTATTATTATTATTATTATTATTATTATTTGCTGTGATTTTGTCAAGTAGGGCATGTTCCTGGGTCTATATATGAATACTGTCAAAACATCCAGGAAAATTACTAATTTGGCAAATTCACTCTCAGCCATCTTTCCCCCGGTTTGATGTAAAATGATCAAAGGGATTTAGTATCATGGTCAATATATCTTGAACATGTTATGCTGCAAAACTCATTGCTAGCTGCTGGGTTTTCCTGTTTTCATTGTTACTACAATTTTCTATACACTGAATGACAGGAAAAAACTTTGATGTCATGCTTGAAAACAGAACCGGAAAGTCAAGTCAAGACAAGAAAAGTCTCATAACATCAATTCTGTCGCTGTAATCTTTCACTGTTAGATCAAATCAGGTGATCTGTTCTCCGAATCACCTTTATTGACCTCCATGGTTGAAAAACACTGGACTATTGCCATCACTCAGATGAAGGTCACTCAGAAGACTGCAATCTTCATCTGCCCCTGTGTTTCAGCTTAAAGTGTTTGAATGTAAAGTCCTGCAGAACCTGCTAGAGAACTGAACGCAAATGAGGACTGATGTGGTTTTCTGTCAATCTGAACGGAATGAATGTCTTGGAATTTTTTTTTTTTTCTCTCTCAGGGATGAGTAAACACTCATGCATCTATTTTGTTTTGCATTCCAGACATATTTCAAAGTGTTACATTTAATATCTTTATGAGTATATTAAATTTCACTCAGAAATCCCAAGAAAAACTAAAAAAAAAAAAAAAAAAAAAAATATATATATATATATATATATATATATATATATATATATATATATATATATTAATTGTAATTTTATTTTCATGACAATTAAACAAATGTATCCTCTAAATTACTAAAATGTGTTTGATATTTAACGTATTCATTTGTTGCATTCTCGTCAATGATGTACCCAAACTATACTGTATACTGTAATAAAGTACAATTAATTTTATTTAATCATCATAGCAGTGCAACAAATCATTTTTACGGAGCATTAAAGCAAAGAAGAGTATAACTGCATACTCAGAAGTTTATTATAAACTAATTTGTGGAATGCTAACATGACAAATAATTACATTTTAAATAATTTTACATTAAATTGATCAGTTATATGAATTTAATTTATGCCTGAAATACCGTATGTAAAAAATCTAAATAAAAAAAATGTATATTCAATTTAATGAAAAAAGACACCAGGCAGATGTCACCGATTGACCCTTTTTAAACAGAGACCTCAGAGGTTCAGACTGTGCAGAATAGTGATACACAATATGCTGACCATTTCTCTAGCAAAACTTATTTCAGTCAAGTTTAGTCAAGTGTGACGACGTATCTACGATCCTATCCAAATACAGTCCCTATATACTTTTAAACTATTTTAAAATGGATAAGTTTCTCTTTTTAACTCCAGCACAGCAATGATACATACACACATCAGTGCAGATAGCAGAAAAAGATAATAGGCTTGATTTTACAGATCATTTCAACTTCCATTTTCCTTTTGCTTTTATTCAGAGCTGAATTTAATAGCAGTCTGCAGGAAGTGAGCTGCCATTGCTCTTTGAAAAGACTGCTGGTGTGCACTAGGTACAACACAGTGTTTGTCTTTGTGCTTTAACTGGCATGTGAATGCGTTTTTATAAAGCACACACACATGCGCACGCTTAATAGCCATTTCAAAGATTTAATGCTGAGCAGCATCTCGAACGCATGTCTTTCAAAATGTCTCCTTGTGTCCTCCACAAAACCGTTGAGGTTTTCTGTCAACCAGACAGCTCGGCCCAGGCTTACTTCAGTGAAAAAGGTTTTTAAGAGCAGCTTTAGGCATTTGTCATGAAACTGTGAAGGAATTCAAATCTTTTCTAATAAACTAGTAACTAGGGGTGTGTGAGAACAGATTTGTTTAAAGGCTACAAGGGAAAATCCTGTTGGAAAGATAAGCCTACATATCCACTTCATATCAGTCTTGGCCAGCGAGATGCCACTAAAAAGCAACAGGAATGGAATCTAAATGTTCTCGACCAGCATTCCACTGACCTTGTCTCAAAAGATCTCTTATACTCCTATAAAACAGACTAAAGCACTGCACTTCCCAAAAGGACAAGGACTCCTTTATTCCCAGGCTCCTTAGTTCTGTTCTGTTTACCAAAGGGTTGGACAAGTGACCTCGCATCAGCTATTTTGTAATGTTATACAAATGTGAGCATTCTGCTTTTGTTCATTCACATGTTTGCAAGGTGCATCAAAAGTACAAGGTTACAGAGAAGGAAAAAACAAAACAAACAAACACAACAAACAAAAAGGAATCAATGGAAAGAAACTGAAGAGCTGTCTTTTTAACAATCATGGCCAGTGTCAGAATTAGATGGAATTAATAAAATGCCACTTAACATGTTAATGATCGTTAATCCAATCCAAGACGAATCAATGAACATCAGGAGATGCAGAGGAAAGACAACCCTGGTGGATTTTTGCAATATAGATATAGGATGACATTTGGCAACAAAACTAAAATATTTATTTTCCCTAGAAATGATAGTTAACGATAGTGTCTCGATCATGGACTTTTAGTTTGTTTCACTTGACCTATTTTCTGTCGTCTGTTGATTAGTTGGTTTAGTTCACCTGTGTAAGTGAATTATCCTCATTTGGTCTGTGTATTGAAGCTCCTCTGTTTCTCCTTTAGTTTGTCTGCTATTGATGTTGTTTTGCTGCGTGTTCCCTTTGCCTTTATGGATTATCATCTTTCTGGATTCTATTAAACTCTTTGTCTTAGTGTGCTTTTCCTCTACATATTGCATGACAGATAGTTAGTTATTGACTTTTTTTTTCCCTTTACACAAGGTATAACAACATCCCAATAGAAAAATGTATAATTTATTTATTTTTTATTTCCTTGTTACATTTGTAGTGGTGGTCAAAAATGACCAGCCTACAAAAATTGCTTAGAAATGTCTTGTTTTCCAAATATTGGATTTAGTCTTTGTCTAATTTTTTGGGTATTGACTGATCACAAGCTGTACAACTTGCTTATAGTTAACTTATAATAATTTATAGTCCAATTTATTAACTTTTATTTTAAATAGTTAAGTATTTGTGTATTTTATTATTAAACATATAAGTTGATTTATATGTAAGATGCCACAAAGTTCAAGTTGGCATAAACTACAAAGTTAGAAATTGTGAAGTTGAGTGCATTTTAGAATAATAATAATAAAAAGTTTATTTACTTCAATATTTTATTCAGTGTTTAAGTCAGTGTTAGTTTTCAATTTCTTTGTAATTGTTTGTGATATTTACTTGCAAGTGAAAAGTGTTTTACACCATTTTATTCAGTGTTTGCAAAATAATTGTAAAATTATAATTTGTTTTATTAATTAATGCATCATCATAAAAATAGGTTAAGGGGGTTATACGCTCTTCTGTATGCCACTTAACTGTGGTCAAATCACTGCATTGCTTAAAATGTTTATTCTAAAAGTGTGGAATACTTTCAGAGTATTTAATATTCATATATTTGATAAAGAATATGCATATAATATAGAAACTGTATGCTGTTGACAGAGAATATTGATTGCATCATCATTTAGCTCAATTAGTTCAGTCATTATTTCACATAAAACTCAAACAGCAGTGCTAGAGTAGACCTTAAATCAGTATGACAGCGTATTACACACACAGGCACTGAGAGCCTCTTATTGGCTGTTTCATGCTTAGAAGAGACGGCTCTAAAAATGCATCATGCTCCATCTATCTGGAGACACACAGAGAAAGAGAGAAAAAGAGAGTTAGCTCCATAATAGCAGCCTTCACCATTTTCTGATATATATGTATATGTATATATATATATATATATATATATATATATATATATATATATATATATATATATATATATATATATATATATACTGTGATGACAACCCAAAAGGGTGAAGAGGTTGATACTGTGTTTCATTTCTTTCATTCTTTATTTGATGTTAAGGACAGCACAGACGTTGGAGTTCTTTGGATAAATGAACAGAGATAAGGCATTGAGAGGCTGTTCCCAGAGGCTATCATTGAATCCTCAGGGCAGCCTTTTAAGGAGCTTAGTAAAAGCTGCTAGCAGGAAGACCATGTAGAATAGTGCAACTGGGCCACATCTGAACGCCTCCATCAAACCTATATGTGGGTCATGGCCATCAGGGATTTAATAGCAGTTCTTTTCTTCATCATTTGGTTAGTTTTATTAGGTTATAATGGGTTACACACTGTAACAAAATCTCTGTTAAATTTACAGTTCAAACCTGGCTGATTTGGTTGCCAGAAATATTCAGTGTGAACAAAAGTACAGTAACAAAAGTATGCAATCCTACTTGACATAGTAAAATTTGCTTTGCATTTAAACTTTACAGTTTTTTACCACCATCATCCATGGCTAATATTCATAAGATTATAGTGTTACGCATAGCTTTGCCTACACAGATACTAAACACACATGTAGCTACAGTAATGCAATAATAAAAATGAAGTAAAAAATGTAACAGAAAACATTTAACAAATTAAAATATGTGGTCATACTTTAGTTTGGGGAACAGTTATAGCTAACGACTAGCTATTAACTATGAATTTTGCCTCATTAAACTCCTAATTTACTTCTGATTAATAGTAAGGTAGGAAGGTAGTTGTTAAATTTTGGGATTTAAAACATAGTCATGCAGAATAAGACATTAACACATGGGCGTACAATATGCAGGGTACACAGGGGACATGTCCACCCAAGTTGAATAAACTGTAAATTCATCTCCCGCACTTTTTTTTTTCTTTTCAGGCAATAGTGTTCACCTATATGATTTTAAGGGCCGGTGTGCATGAATCTAGATTTAAATGTAAAGAGGAAAGATAGTCTGTGCATGACCTGACATTTATTTGTATCCAAAATGAGGGGATGTGAACATTATGGAGCACTTAACAATATGTATTTTGTAAGTACTAATAAATAGCCAATATGCTAGTTATATGCACACTAATAAGCAGCTAGTCAACAGTGACATTTGTCGCAAAATTTCTACCAAACATGCAAATATGAGGCAATTGCACAGAGACTTCTGGGAACATCTTTTTACTGAAATATGAAATTATACCAATAATGTTTGAAATTCCACCAGTATAAATCTATAATTACATCTATGAGTAAATCATTATCTTTAATAAATTAACTTGTTATTTTATGAACCAGAATAATTTAAACTCTGCCAGTCAACATAAAGCAGCTTACAAGAGGAAAATAAAGCACATTAAAAACTGTTCAAATCGTGAACTGAAAGGGAGCCAATTCTTCACATTTGAAATGTGCCTACAGTATGCTGGGAAGAAATAATACAAGTGATATAAATTTAATTCTGAAGTCAATGTCACTTGATTGCGTGTGTGACATAAATTTCAGTAATGGGTTTTCACCCTAGGAAAACAGTTTTAAAGGCCCCAGTGTTTCATGTCTGCAGCTGGGATCATGCTGTGTTTTCACATCCTCTTTTCTGTTCAGAGTTTTAAAGCAAGGTCAAGTTGTACATACAACACATTACTGAGGAATTAACATAGAAAAGCCACCAAGCCATGTCAAACAAGAGCTGAAGGTAGAAGGTCAGGCTGTCCTGAAGCCAGCGGACCTGTGAAGTAGAAAACTGGGTGATAAATGAGCACGTTATGTCGTGCGTATGTTAGCGGATTGAGACGCTAGCTCATGGAGAGTGAATGGCTGCAGTAATGCTGCGGATTATTGAAGTCTCTCCAGCTTTGGTCAGCCAGACCATTTGCTCCAGGGTTAGAGAGTGCAGATAGATGCATGCTGCTTGGTTTGCAGTGGGCAGCAGGGTTACCCAACACATCAATCCTGCACTCCATCACATACAGAGACTGTTTACTGAACACTTCCTCAGCTGTGATAGAAGTGGGAGGGTGAGACCTTTGAAGTAAATATGTGTTAAAATTACCAATGAGTCCATCTGCATTCAGCGGGTTTATTTGACGTATTTGCAGCATTAGGTGGATTGATATTTCTCTGAAGCACTCTGTAGGTGGATTGATATTTCCTAAGTCCAATAAGTGCTAATGCTATTATTACTATTTTACTACTGTAAAATATGATTGTAATTTTAACACTAAAAATGTATGCCAGTTCCCGCCTCCTTCTTCCTGTGATTATGAAGTTTTTACATTGTTACAAATATATATAAAGAAGATATTTTGAAGAATAATTAATTAATGCATTGACAGTATGCATTGACTTCCATAGTATGGAAATAATACCATGGAAGTAAATGACTACCGTCAAAATTTGAAAAAAGGAAAAAGTGGAGGGTGGGTAAATGATGACAGCATTTTCATTTCTGGATGATCTTATGTTGTTATGTTGATATTTTTTTTGCATTATTTTAGTTTCATGAGTTGTACTATGATAGTGTTTTGTATTTTTGTGTATTACTCTGTGTGCGTCGTCTATGTACTGTAAGTATGTATTTATTCATATTTAGTATATGACTTGTGAAAGGGCTAACTCAGGTGACCTTTGATTCATTATGACCTCCTCATTACCACCTGTTTGTTTGTTGTTAGTTTATTATAAAGGTACAAAGCAGTGTAATACTTCAGTAGGTGTATATTACAGTAACATTATTTTAGTTAGTAAAAATGGATTGTTATTGTTTTATTTTTTGTACCTACATTTCAAGGATGTGAATTCAAGCAAGGAACAACACAGCGGTGCGATGACAATCACTGAGATCAACATACTAACTTTTTTTTGTTGTTGTTTGTCTGCTTGTATTTTCCGAAATTATAAAAATGTAGTATTATGTATAACGTTCTGACCTTTAGAAGGACCTATAGACTTCAGTGAATCAAGCGTACACCCCATCTAATCTCCGTTCATTTGACGGTATTAATATTTAATAAATATATGGTGTCCCTCCAAGATTCTCGGAGATGAGCATGCAGAACCTCAACAGGATGATAATTTGCTTCACTTCCACATGCAAGATTAATACTTTTTGATAATTACACTGACCCTAATTTTGTGCCAGCATGACATTAATTTAGAGCACATATATTTTACCCTAAATGTAGGATCATTTCATCTCAAGTGCTCCTAAAATTCTTAAGTTGGTGGTTTTGAAATGTCGATACAAAGAGGTATACATTTACTGATTTTTCATAAAGCCAGATTTTTCTAAAGCAAGATGTGAGATTCAGTGTGACAATTTACGTAAGAAATTTTGCGACCATCTTATGTAGGAATTAATTCAGCTCGTTCCCCCATGAAGTTGAACTTGATAGTTTGTGGTTGGTAGCACTGATATGTCTTCTACCGAAGTCTAGCCTATTTTTAACTAAGGCCAGGTTGACAATGCCTTTTTAAAGACAGTCCTTGTCCTTTATGAAGCTTACAGCCCATCTGTGCACAGATGCTTCCTAAAACCACCTTGCTTATTAGAGTAGCTTGTTCCCCTGTGACGACATGACCATGACGCATTCCAGAATATTAATAAGACATTAATCTGTCACAAGCAAGAGCATGTAAATGAATGTGCGAAATGTGTTCTTGGTTTTCCTGATTAGATGGAATGATCTTTAGAGAGACGAGCTGCCCAGAATATGCCCTACATTTGGCACAGTCTGAAAATGGGATTGTGCCCCAAATTTCCCTAGGAAAATGTTTTAATATGAAATCAAAAAAAGAGAGAACGTATGCCAAAAATGAATAATCAATTATCAAACAACAAGACACACAACAAGATGCTACAACTGTTGTTTATATTTAGTTCTTAATAAACCTTAATAAGTTTGCATTGTCTTGCATGAAGATAGTTGCACGGGGTGAATCAGGATAGAATTGTAATTTTGGTGTGAACTATTCCTTTAATGTGTTCTTGGGTGTATTATAAATCTGTCTAATGAGCCATGGGTTCTTTAATTAGGTTACTTGCGTTGCTGCATATTGAATCTTTAATTTCGCCACATAGAAGCTTACCTCAGAATTGAGGTCATTTCAAAAATAGACGGCTGGTTTTAGTCCCTAAAAAGTCTACATGGATGAATTAGCCGTTGTGGGTCAGTGTCACAGCGGTCTGGGTGAAGGAGACAAGGAAATAGAGTCATAATGGGAAATTCCCAAGCCTCTGTGCTTGGCAGAGACAGCGCTCCGTGTCTGAGGAATGTTAGATTATGTTTGAATTGTCATCCAAAGAGCAGGCAGACCAGCTGATTTGTGTATCCGGCAATTTCTTTGCCAGAATCAAGCTAAATTGATCATTCTATCAGCACTTGCTTTGAAACATGTCATTTGCAAAAACAGAAATCAGGTGTTGTATTCTAGTCTGAAACGGCCGACGACCAAACCACGGATGTTGTTGTGTCATTTGCAGCGTGTGGCTATTATGTGTACGGCTTACCTTGCATAGGCCATCTCAAGTATGCGTAGGTGCACATGAGAGATGGAGTGTGAATTGGGGATTGAAGAGGCTACAAAGCAGAAAAGTGAAATGGAGGATGGGGAAAGAGGCTTTGAAGATCATAGCTAAGATGTAATGAGCCTCTTCATGTGCAAACAGTGGCAGGATCTGCTTGTATCTGTATATTTCCACATGCAGTGTGGCGAATGAATACAACTATGTGAAGTGCCGCATAATAATTCTTGTTTTAATTAAGGTAGTTTCATTTGAGAGCATGAGTCACATTTAAGCCAAGTTGGCAAATATAACCACACATTATTTTTCTTCATGTTCTTCTTCTTCTTTTTTAGCTGACATGAAGCAGCATTCAAAGGGTTCCCAAAACATCTACAGAAAATCAGTTTATAGATATTGCCATCATAGAGAGTAATGAAACTGTTTGGTACTAAGCATAATTATAATATTTGTATTCAGTACAGAATGTTCCATGATATTTTTTAATTGTATCAATTACTGTGCCATGAGATTTTTTTCTTTAAAATAACCTGCACTGACCAGGAAGAGATATGAAGCAGTAAATACGAGTATTTTGTGTGGATTATTTAAAATGTTTTATGTTAAAGTGTACTATATGTAAATCAACAGTCATTTTAAGCATTATGAAGTTGCACCATTGCCCAGGAGCTAGAATGCTTTATTTGTTCATCATTTATCTGCACAGTGAGAATGACTGTAGGAAATGTAAGTATATTAGAATAAAATGAGACACTTGTTTTCTTTAGTCTTGAAGAAATGAAGGCACTTCTGTCATCGTTTGCTCGCCCTCATGTTGTTCCAAACCTGTTTGACTTCTTTCTTCAGTGAAAGTAAAAAGCAGAATGTTGTTATAGACAGAATGTCAAGACTGACAGCTGCAGTCACCATTCACTTTTCTGTGCATTGAAAAGAGATGCAATGAAAATAAATGGTGACAGGAGCTGTCAGTCCTTAACATTCTGTCGAATATCTCCTGTTGTGTTACATGGAGGAAAGCGAGGTGAGTAAATGATGACAGAATGTTTATTTTGGGTGCGCTGTCTCTTTAAGGACGCTGTATTTTCACCCTATATTCCCTTCAGTGAACAGCACTCTAATCCCAGTTTTACTGGACATGTTTTCCTCGGTACAATCAGCAGATGCTCTTGATTTGCAGGGTAACTGACAAGCACAAGGTTCATCTTGTGTTCTCTCATTATACATGCTTTTTGCAAGGCGCACTCAAGATTTCTGTTTGTAGATATTTTCCGTATGTTTGAAACTGAACAGAGAGTAAACATGGTACTGCATCAATTAGCCAAAATGTTGTGATTTATACACAATATGATCAATATTGCAACAATAATTATTATAATAAAAAAAAAACGAAATAAAAGCAAAAGAAAAAATTATAATTTCATGTTTGTTTGTTTTTTTATGTTACAACTGTAAAATTACAGTATTAAAATCTATGGTTGTCTTTATTTCTTTATTTTCAAACATGAAACCATCAAACATTAATTTCTATGAAAACACCCATGGATCATGAGCTAATCCTTATATACAGGTCTGCAGATGAATATATCTCAGAAGAACAATGTTCAGTATTATCCAGACAGTAAGATACTATTATTTTAATAGTCATTGAATGGGAAATGTTACCTGTTTTCATATATTTAAATAAAAGGGTGATTCTTTTAATAAGTACCGTTTTCTTTACTCGTCTAATTTTTGCAATCAAGTCAAGGCCATTACTTACTTTGAGTAGTAATTGATTTATTTGTTCAAATCTATTGCATTATCAATACTGATCTAGAAAATCTGATCGAGCACATTAAACTCTGTTAAAATGTAAAGTTGGTCGTAGTGCCGTTCACTTAATTAAGGCGAGACACTGCAGGCAAAAACAATGTTTTTTCAAGCACCTGTCAATTTTGAGATTTTGGGCTTTTTGGTTTTTCATAAAGTGCTTTTTCAAACTAGTGGAAGGAAAACATCCAAAAGACACTGTTAAGTGTTTCTTTTATAGCACTTTATCTGTTTGTGTCAATAGATTTCAATTACAATACATATTTTTAAAGGCTGTTTTCTCAAAATGAGTTTTTTCTTCAACACTGAGCCATAAATCTCAACTTCAGTAGCACGTACACACACCAAACTTGACATTTTTATTCCTGTCTGTATTCTGAAGATTTTTACAGAGGGATTTGTTCATATATATTTTCCTTGATTATATACAACATTTTATTCCCCCCAAAATTGTGAAAATATATTGTTTTCTGGCTGTTCAAAGTATTTTCTGAATTATGGAGTGACAAAAAAAGATAACCAGAATTCCCTCTGTAAAAACATTTGACTCTAATATGTCAAAAAAATTAAACAAAAAATATGAAACTGACTTCATCTAGTGTTCAGATTTTTGTACTAGAAATGTATGCAAATTAGCACATATTTCATTAAAGAATGCCTCATTTGCATATTTAAACATAACATTTTTGAAAACTTGTAATACAAAAAATGTTTGCAATAATCAATGTAATCAATCAACTGGGTAAGTAAGGTGATAACTATTAGATATTTTTTTCCCCTATTCACCTGCAGTGTCTCGCCTTAATGCCTCATCTGCGTTGATCTAGGTGCACATTTAATACTGAATTAGAAGCACGTTAACTGCATGACTTCATTGGCACTGACACAACTATAGGTTAAAGAGATTAAAATACGGGTACGTGAATCAAGAGGTTAAAGTATCAGTTTTGATGTTAATATTTATTCATTATACTGTTGAGCTTGACAGTATTTTTCTCTCTTGTTATTTCATAGAGTGCTCCAAAGTAGACTGAGAAAGCCAGAGTCTCAGGTCAGCTGTGAAAAAGTGAAAATGCATGTGCCCTGTGTTTATCAGTATCCTTATGTCCATTGGGTAAAAATAAAAGCTAAATAAAAGTACAAATTAATTTGTCTGATTCTCTAAGGTTTCTATAGGTATCACGATATATCAGTGCATTGTGATTTTTTTTGGACACAATAACCGTGGTGTGAAAAATCAGCCCTAATATATGTGTGTGTGTGTGTGTGTGTGTGTGTGTGTGTGTGTGTGTGTACTCTCTGAAATACATATGGTAAGTATTTCAGAGTGAATTATAAATACTCTATATATAATTAAATCACAATTTTGTAATCGCACTAAGCAGTGCAACCTTATGGCACTGTATGCTATGTTGCATTTTAGAGAAATAAAATAATTCCTGCTACAATATGCATACTTCCTAAAGACAGTACGCAATAAATAATAATAAAAGTACATCAAAAGAGTATGATGATACAATACTTAGTATTCATAATGCTGCAGGCGATTAAAACAATATGTACTGCTGAGATTCTGAATAGGCTGAAACATTAAAAAAACAAACAAACAAAAAAACAAAACACATAATATCTGGAAAAGCGCATTTGTTGGAAATGCACCTATGATGCCTAATAATGTTGTCAAATTTAGACAGCTCAGTAATTTTTGGTTAGAGCTAGTATTCAGTGCTGTAGGTCGTAGAACAACTGCTTAAAACCACTTCCTAAAAAAAAAAAACTTACAGTGCCAGAGATGATGCGCTCAGTTTATAGAGCAGACCACGAAAATTTCATTACAAATCTGCTTTGAATACATCCCCATTTCCTCTAATAGAATACTTGGATAATCTGCTCATAGACTTTAATGTTGTCAGACGTATCTGGCATCATCCTTTCTTTGACCCTTGTGTGACCCAGTATCCAAACCACATATGGCCTGACAAATGCTTTTCATTTCGTGGAGATGCTTTTACCTTGAACAGGAAGAGTCTGAATAGATGAAAACATGCAAATACTCGGGTGCAGTTTCTTTAAAGCCAAGAACAACCGAAACATTTGCACGTTGGGGTAATTCTGCAGGAATCTCTCTTATTTCGACACAAGGACATTGTGCCCTACAGTGACGATTGGTACTCTTGTGCAAATACTTAAAGATGCCTGTGAAATTGTTCAAAGTGCATTTATTCTAAGCATGCAATATGTGATTCAACCCATTCTACAAGGGCAGTCAGAGCTTTTGTTGGCAACAGTTTATTGAAATAGGAAGTAGAAAGCACATAATGTGTGTGTTACCACAAAAGATGTAGAAACATGTGACATGGCTCCCGAGGGAATGGCATTCTTTGTCTGTTTGTGGCCCACTTTCTTCCCAACGATGTCCAGTGGTTTATTAAAGTGAATGAATGGAGATGAAAGCTTTCCAGAGCATCTACAAACAAATCACCAATCCATGGTTCATCAGATGTTCGAGATGCATTGAACAATTCTGATCTAAACTTCTACATTTCTTTCAAAATGTCAAGAGGCCAAAAAGGCACTATATACAAAGATTTGCCCAGCTAGAGTATTCACTTTTGAACTTTCAACCCAGTCTAAACGTATTGTGCCTATCTTCACAAGCTTCTCGAATGAGGAAAAGATACGTTGTAATGGTTTCACCTTTAACTCAGCAAATATAAGAGAAAGCCACCAACGATCAGTGACAAATTTCCTAAATCCTACGCTGATGCTGAACGTTAAGACAAACGTTAAGACAGTGGTACAATAAAACAGAGCCATCATTTTAATCTGGCAAGCTCACACAACCTTCCTCTCAGATTTACAGCGTCTGATGCCCAGCAGCACCAAATCTTCCGAGCAGGGTTGCCACATCTATTGGTTATATATAGTTAGTGGGAAGAGAGGCAAATGTGCATGGATTACATAAACATATCACCCATCTGGGATATTTGTTTTCTCACCTATCATCAAATTACAATGTGTTGCTATGAAATATGGATTCAGGAGGGCATAAAGCATTCAAACCCCACGAGCATTTTCTCACGTCTGATTTAAATATGCATGTTTGCATTGCTCTAATGCAGCTTCAGTGATGCATAGTTCACAAGCAGGGAACAAACGGTAGCTAAAAGGGATCTTTTCATATTGGATTTACAGCTGGATATCAGTCTGTGCTCTATCTGCATCTCTTTGCACTGTTTGGAGAGCAACAGGATAGATCAGTATTGCATGTGTCTTACTGTCCAGAGGTATAGAGATCTTCAAGACAAACACATTTGTAGAAGACTAAAATTTGTCATTTGCTTTGTTCCAGACATCGTTTGTTGCCGTTCCGTTGCCGTTCATACATCCTAACCCTCATCTAACCTCACAGTGACCCACTTGTAATGCTCCACATAAGCAGCAACTCACATGCAGCACACCGTGAGGGAGACTTGTCTTATTCCCTTTGAGTTAATGTAGCATGTTGCTAAGCTGACAGCACAATGCACCCGTTCTCAAAATTATTATAGGTAAAATAGCTTGTAAACAACACAGAACATTTTTTTTTTTTGCAATTGAGACTTTTAGGTTTTCAGTGGAAAATAAGTAGACCTAATGGAAATTCTCTCCCATAATCTGCCATTTTGGATTTATTTTCAGCCCGAGTTTGTTGCAAGATATAATGGGATTGATATAAAAGGATACTGTACGAGGCCTTCGAATTTAGCCCAAATGAAGTTTTTTAGGCTACCCAGGCTCATTGGAGATACTTTTCTGCCAAACACACACTCACTCATACAAAAATACCTTAAAAATAGCACATATAGATCCTGTACAAATCATTGCAGTTTTCAGTGGAACTCTTGAGACAGTAAATCTCAGACAACTTTTATTCAGTTTCACACAAAGTATGATTTACAGGGCAAGAGTTAAAAAGCCAAAGCCTTTTTTTTCTCTTTTTTTTTTTGCAAAATTCATTGCACAATATTATGTTAATTTTTAAGATGCTGCAAGATTTTAAAACTGATACTTTTTGAATGTTATTGTCACATACCCAACTTCATATGTATGGGTTTTCTATTGCAGTAGGAAGCAGCATAATTAAGTTGACTTTTGGAGCAGACTTGCATTACACAGAATTTCCACAACAGGGAGCAAACTGTCTTGAAGTTTTTTGTTCTCATTAATAACAGCTGTGGTTTCTGTGAGATTAGGTTTTTAATAAGTTGAAATAATTTATTTATTAGACGAGGTACAGTGAACATGGAGGCATATTGTCTTGATTAATATCTTAATATCTTTGCTCATTTTCTTGGTATTTCACACAGTGGAGGCAATGTGACCTTTTTTGTAAGTCTTTTGTGTTTGACCTCCTTTTTAAGTGCCTTTCCCCTCCATTGCCAGATACTTACAGTACATGTTTATTTTTGTTATCTTTTTTAGAATATTTCTATCTGCATCAGAGCCATGTCCTATAATCTGGCTCATGTAACTTCCTGATCCTGTTTCCATTCATCATTTTTAGCCGTCAAAAAGGCCAAAGATATGTTTTCATCTGTATCCAACTTACACAAGCTCTCAGCTATATGCATTGCTTCTTTTAAAGACTGAAGGCAAACTTTCATTTCAGATAAATGTGATTAAGGAAGAAAACTGCACTGAACAAGAACCACAGAGAAGATATAATTTCAGACAGAGATGAACATCCTCACTAACGTGAAATATTGTGTTTACATTTGGCAGCTGCTTTTGCCCACAGCAACTCTAAGTGCATTCAGAGTTTACATTTAGTCAGTTTTTTGTGTTCCTGGGAATTGAACCACTGACCTAATATTGCTAGTGCAATGCTGTAGCAACTAAAGGAATACTAATAATGAAAATGGTGTCATAATTTGCTTACTCTCGTCATTCCAAACTTGTATAGCATCCACTGTGGAAATATATGTGATTTTTTTTCCCCCTTTAACCAATGTCAACTACCAGAAAAACAGAATAGATAAGAACAGAATAGATAAGAACGGATTTATTCTCATAGAGTGGCAATGTGCTTGAACCATGAAATCTCTTTGCCAAAATGATGAAACCAATCCATTGCATGAAAAAATATAATCAAAATGTTCTCCTCTTGGTTACTTTTTAATTCTTTTTCACTTGCTGACTGGAGCATTTCAATAAAGCAGGTGTATATATTCAGCAAAGCCATAATTAAAGACTCATAAATTACCATTTTACAGAATAATTTTGCTTCTTGGGAAACGTTTGTAGTCCGTAGTATTTATTTAAATGAGTATGCTAAATTCATATTTTCAGTGATCGCTCACACCGCTGATAAAGAAACTATTCCAAAGTAATTAAATGGGGAGGCTTGAATGCTCTGGGTCATGATAGCAATATTGGCCATCTTTAACTCCACCTGTTTTATTAGTAATATAGCAAATAGGATTATTTCTCAGCTAGCGATCATCTCACTTTGCTTGAATACCATGAGAATTTAATCATATATCATTGTGGCAACTGTCAGCTTTGTTATTTGCTGTACTCTCGTACCCTTGGGGATAGTAAAAGTCCCATCTGTGAACCTGTCTTCCTAAAGCAGAGGCATCAGTTTTGACGTATCACCTGCAATGCAGGTCTTTTTTAACATGTCTGATTCTTAGCTGTGTCTGCGAAGACAAGCAATGATATTACTGCCTCCTATATTTAGGATTAATAATATGAAAAAACCACTAACCTGTAAATGTTACCAGGTTGACCAGCATGAATGATGCCTCAAATTTGTGCTTTTACTCTTCTGTGTGATTGTGCTTTCACACAAGTAAAACATTTAATAAATAAAATAAAAGCATACATGCATGCATGCATACATAATACAATAAAATAAATGAAATACATTCAGAACATCCTAACATTCACATGTCAATTAGGCAAATTTTCCCCAAAAAACTATAATTACCATAATGCACTTTTTTCTTGATGGTGATTCTCATCAATTCAGCTGTACAGTACAGTATTTTAAATTAACTGTGAAAGGAATCTTATTATTTCTTGTGCTTTCAGCTTTGTTATTTCTATTGTGTTCTTCTAGGTACCTCTTACACTGCAGTGACAATAATTATATGCTGTTTGTATAATGCAAGTCTGATCGGATGGTGCAGTTGTTTGTTTGGGGAGCAGTGCTTACTGTCCACTGTGAGTATAGTGTATGTCATTGAACTAGTTAGATGTGCAGCATTGCGTGTGTGTGTGTGTGTGTGTGTGTGTGTGTATAATGACCAGCAGAAGACGGTCGTGAGTGCTGTGGTGTACACTCAGGAGTCAGGAGTCAGCAGTAATGATAGTGCAGTCTCCTGCCCATAGAGATGGTCCTAAAGTGCTTTCAGAGAACATACAGCACAACAATCATAACTTATATTAAGCTGTTATGCTGTGTTCAGTCTGTAGGATATATCCACTGGATGTCAAATAGGCATCAGATCTCACCAAAGTTTCGTAGAGTACTGTTTGTGTGTGTATGTTTTATTTTCATCAGAATTTAAAGCTGATGCATCAAATGTTACTAATGTATTACATTCTCCATGTTTTAGTTATTAATTATCATGAAAATAATTTCAGAAAGCCAAACATCATAATGTTTTAGGTAGGTTTTATGACTTCAACCCAGTATCCAATTAGATTTTTTTTTTCAAGACCTTATTTCCATGGCTCATAACCTTTCCTCAAAAGAAGGAAAGAGAAATGTAGTAATGTAACAGTGCAGTGACAGATGATGCATAATTTATAATGGCTTTGGCAGTGCTGTGTGTTTGGGTTGCAGTGCATAAATCAAACACTAGTTCTCTGGACACATTTGGCTATAGCCAATCATGACTGGAATTAGAGGGGCGATACATCTGTTTGCCTTTTCAAGTAACACCAATGTTCTTTGCCCTTCACTGAGACCCTAATGTTCGCTCACTGAATTTGATTTCCAATAACTCGCATGGGTGAGTTTTGAACTGGTCTATTATTTAGTTTACTGTGAAATTGAACGTTGGTTAGAGCCAGGACAGCAGTTGTACATGAAAAATAAAAATAAATGGATTTAGACCTTAGCAAGTGCTATGAAAAAGTTCTAAAAATGCTGCATGCTGTCTTGACATAAATCTTCCTGAGCTAACAGGCCAATCAAAGTATGCTTCAAAGGAGTTTACTTAACATTCACGTAAAGCCACAAATGAAATCAATTTCATGGTGAAATGTCATTGGCCACATCTATGGCCATTCACACTTGTGGTAAAATGCTTTATCACTCACACTACTCACAACACAGTCTTTGGCCTGAAGCAATATTTTTAATTAAAGACATTTAGTCAATAAATAACAGTACTCAGACATCTATACAAGCCATCCCAGTCTGGCATAAAAAAGCAGCTAATGCTGAATTAAAAGTTACAGTAATTAGAAATGTTAGGTTTGAATTATGGCTGGCTTATAAGTGATGTTGCATCGATATCCCGATGTAATTTATGTTGATTGATGATAATTAGCTCTGGACATTTTTACTCAATATGGATTTGTATTTATTTGACAAAAAAATAAAAATGCAATTTTTTGTTGTACATTAATTGTTATTTTCCATTGCATTTTAAAGGATTGATTAAATAGTTATAGTTTTATTTATTCATTTTTTATGATACATTTGTATTAAATCATAAATCATTAGAATTCTCAGAATTCCCAGAATTCTCAGGGACTAACAAACTAGGGCTGCACGATATATATATATATATATATATATATATATATATATATCAACATAAAATATGGCAATGTGGCTTAATGCGATGTGCAGACTGCAACGTAATTCAATTTTTATGAAGCGCAGTGTTGGAGTGTGTTTCATGAATGATACAGTGTTTTGACATCTGAGAACAAGAGCTTGGTTCATTTACTGTATAAACTTAACTCCAACAAGGACAATCTTAGTATAGATTAGGGAACAAATACTGTATTCACGGTTAACTATGAGTTTTCCCTCAATAAACTCCTAATTTGCTGCTTATTTATTCTAAGTAAGGTACAGTAGTAGTTGTTATAGTTCTGTAGGTTTGTATTGGGTAGGATTAAGGTACGTATCTGGAATATGGTCATGCATTAACATATTGATTATAAGTACTATTCATATATAACAGCCAATATGCTAGTAGTTTGCATGCTAAAAAGCAACAAGTTAACAGTTAGTAGTGTTCCCAAACCTTCTGTAATAGTGTTACCAAAATCTCCCCTGCATCTTGATTTCATCCATATTTTTGAATAATTAAGCACTATTCAAATGTGATACCTTTTTTGCTTTTGAGTAGATGTTTGAGTTTTAATTGAGTACCAGCTTGGCAGTACCCACACTCTTACCTAAGTGTCATTTCCCTGTACTTTTTACACCCCTGCTGTGTACATAAAAATAGAGGAACTCACTGAATCCATCACATGCCGGATTCTTGAGTACTCTGCTGATTTATCCGTCAAGCGCTGGAGCAGTCAAAATGACCCAAATGCACATCCCTGGCACACTGGCTGTGTCTTAGTTTTGGAGTTGGTGCCGTCTCCACTTGTGGTGTGATGGCTGCTCCTGTCGTATGAAGGCGTAATCAGTGCTGTTACTCGACAGCCAAGCACAGGATGGAGTTTGAATGAAGACAAGGGAATTCTTGCAAATCCCCTGCTGGCACACTTGTCTCCACATTAACCAGCTCAACCCAGCGTATTGCCTGCCAGCCCATTAGATTCACTCATATTCTCCCGGATATTTCAGATTAACCTTTTTGAGAGCTTTTGGGACAACCAAAAATCCAGCATCAGAATCGGTGGCCACAAGCAGTGAGCAGCCAACGCATGCGATATCTCTGCTTGAGGTGTTTGTTAATCTGGAATGAATTATATTGGCTTTAACAGCAGTTTTTATGTTATGCTAGATTTTTATGCTAGAATACTCGTCGTTTCATTCAGCTTCTTTTCTTGCAGGTGTTAGATATTGTTAGCATTCAAGTTCTGTTTAATGGCAATAAAAAACATGACAAGGACATTTTTTTCCCTGCAAAATTGATTGTCAAACCTTGTCAACAAACAAGGTGCAAATAACGTCTGAATATGAATTATGTTGTTTACAGCAAGATCTTTGATGAAGACTGCAAAACTGAATGAAATAATCAAAATGAAATCAGACAGATTCAGGAATACTCACCCTAGGCGTTTTGAACTGCACTTGAGTTCATTTGACCCCCAAAGCCCAGTTTGTTTGACTAGTTTGAGCGCTCTGTCCCTGGCCCGGTTGGAAGAGGTTGGCTAGGGCACAGTTCGATTGGGCTCTGACACGGTACGCAGTGTGAGCACTAACTGTGCCGGAACATGGAACAGATACTATTTTGTGTGTGATACTGTCAATATTGCGACCGCAGGTGTCTATTACAGACAATCAATGGTTAAAAGCCCAAAGAAATGTTCATTCTACTTCTGTTTGTATTAGACATGGTATTTTGCAGTTCAAGGTGCTTCACGGATTGCATTTATCCAAATTAAAGTTGTCAAAGATGTTTCATTCCTTAGCCCTTCTTGTGATAGATGTTCATAAGGGCCAGTCTCTCTTGGAAATATGTTTTGGAATTGTCCTCACATTGTGACCTATTGGAACTAGGGCCAGGACTCGATTGAAAAAATTAATCTAATGAATTAGAGGCTTTGTAATTAATTAATCGGAATTAATTGCATTTTAATCGCATATAAATATTTGACCTGAGAACAGTGAGAAGTAATTTTTTTTTCACATGGATTTATAGTATACCATTGAATAATGACTGAATACATAAGCTTAAGCAACAAAATATTGTCTAGCAGACCAGTGCAAATTTTGCCATGAAGTGTAGCAATAGCATATTTAGAAACAATTTAGAAATAGTACATTTCAGAAATTCAGAAAGCTTATAGGTGCTGGAACCTTCTGTAAAGTGTTTTTTTTTAAGTAAAACACAATACTGTCAATTACATTCAGAACATTGGAAACACTGACTATTAGAAAACATCTCTGTTGCTTCAGAGGCCACACCATACTAAGTCCAACTCTCAATAACCTTGGCCAAAACAATAAAGAGTTCAACATAAACTGTTGCACCACCAAAATAATACATAGTTCAACATAAAGTGTAAAGTCCATGCTAGCTGCTATATGTTTTGCGTTGAGGTGATACTTTAGGTTCGATGTGCTGCGGTAATATGCGAAGTGCAAACGCTAGTTGGTGCTCCAGTATAATCAGTCTGCCGAAACTCATCCAGTGAGAAACGTTCCGCAGTGCAAAAATAAGTTATTAAAAATGCGGGATTTTTTTTTGTAATTAATAAATCTTAGTTAACGCGTTATTTTTTGGGTAATTAATTAATCTCAATTAACGCGTTAAAGTCCCGGCCCTAATTGGAACACTATATTTCAAACCCTTTCCAAGATTTTGAAAAAAACTGCTTAAGCCAGAACCAATTTCGGCTCTTTTTGGTGTGAAACCTGTCAATGTACAACTTTAGTATACCCAAAACGGCATGGTTTGTTTTGTGACCTTGTTAGCACGGAGATTGATTCTCTTGTGTTGGAAACAAAAAATGCCCTCTGCTCACTCAGCTTTAATGAAAGACATAATGGGTCATTTGAAATTGGAGAAAATTAAAAACTTGTTAAGGGGGACGTCTGAAATATTCTATTCAATGTGGCAAACTTTCATAGACTACTTTGGTGAGAATGTTTAATTGATTGGCTTAGCATGGAAATAGAAATGATGCCCTCTGATGTATGTTGTTTGTTATTGTGTCTTTTTCTTTCTGTATTTGATATGTAAAAAACCTCAATAAAGATAATTATAAAAAATAGATATATATATATTGCGACCGCAGACATATTATAATACTACAACTACACTACACTTTAGTTTTTACCCTTAAAAAAAAAAACTAAACTAATAAAATAATACTAAAAAAAAAGAAAAAAAAAATACATACAACAGGAATTAAAACAAGACCACTGCAGGCCCTCATGACTGTAAAAAAAAAAAAAAATGTATATATATATATATATATATATATATATATATATATATATATATATATATATATATATATATATATATATATATATATATATATATATATACATATACATACATACATACATATATATAATTTATTTATTTTTAATTCATTAAACACATTTTTTAAATGAAAATGAATCTTTCTTAAATTTGAATCTTTTTAAATTGAATCTTTTCTTGAAATGGTTGGTTTATTAAAAACATTTTAAACCAACATGAACACAAAGAGAACATTAGCAAAGAATGTCCAAGTTTTAAGCTAGATTTTAGGAGATTTTTTTTTTTCTTCTTGTATCTGTTACTGACTCATTTGTGTATCAAACTTGTTTTAAGCATTAAAGCAAAAGGCTCTTGTTTTTAGCTTTATAATCATAAATTCAGTCAGGTATGTCTAAGCTTTTGACTGATGGTGTATTTGCAGCGTGGTTTGTCAATCGCCTTGAGCGTGTTTCTGTAATTATTGGTCTCAGCATTAAATGACAAAATGGATCACCTCGGTGCTTTGGTGTACTCAAGTCTGTTGTTAGCTCATTGGCCATAACATTAATTATATTTACATCAACTCCTAGCAGCCCTCACCCCCATTCTGCATCTGTTGTCAAGGCAGTATCTTGTCTCTCAGAACCCTTTCCATTTCACGTTGAACAATGTCGCTTTAATTACTATAATTAGTTTTGTTGTGTTTTAACTCTTGACATAACTAATTTTACTCATTATACAGTAACAATTTTGTGGTTAGATCTTTTATATTACATGCCACCGTAAATGCACCATCTCATCAAAGCTCTGCCCACATAAACACTGAATAAATAAGAGACAGGGAATATTCCATCGCTGAATTAGCACAAGATGCACTGCTGTTGAACTGCAAGTATATCCTCCTCCGTTGTCGGTGAGCAGACCGCACTAACAGTGTGCTTCAGCCTCAGCATTGGGTATTTCTCCCGCAACATGTTAATGTTGTCATGGTAGGTCGGCTGCAAATGTCAAGGCACATCTTGCTATTAATAGAGCTCTAGTTTTACAGTCAACATCTGGGTCACAGTGTTTTGTTTTGTTTTTGTTTTTTACCTAATAGCAGTTAATTCACGTGTACCCTTCAAAATCCAGTTTATGTTTTTGACAACACACTTTACGCTATGCAAATTTGAATAGATAGACTCTAATAACCGCTTCTGAATTAACGCTGATTCCTGCTGCTAGCAGAAACAAGGCTCATGTGTCAGAGGAATAACAGTGCCAGTCCAATCAGAGTCTCCATACTAAGATGGAAATACACACATAGCAAACAAACAATTTAATATACAATGGGCTCAAAATCAACTATCACTCCAAGTATAGACGCCACTGCTTGTCACAGACTTGTAGGCTGTAAAACAAAATGGTGTAGCTGTTGTTAATTACCCCAGATGAACCAACTGTAATGGTACTGCATGCTTAATTCAGAAAACAGGCAAAACATTGTGCATCCCATCGTCTTCAAAGGGGCCACATGCATGATACAAAGCAAAAAAAAAAAATATATATATATATATAAATATTTATAAATATGCCAGGTAAAGTTGACCTACTGATGAACTGAGGAATTAGATTCAGTTGCTGTTTAGCATTTTCCCTGAGGAAATATTTGTTAAATCCTTGCCAGTTTATATAATGGGGACACCATTAATTAGCAGAGCCAACTGAGAAGCAGTGTGCTCTGACATCTAATGAATATTCACTTTTCTGCCTGTTTGTGTTTGAATATTATAGAATAGTAGGTGATGATCATCATAGTGAAACACTATGTTTCACATCGCACCACCTCAGCGAAAGCTAAAATTTGCTTTTCTCTGCCTGTTGTTGTACTGTAATTTAATCAGAGGTGTCAAGTAACGAAGTACAAATACTTCGTTACTGTACTTAAGTAGAAATTTGGGGTATCTATACTTTACTTGAGTGATTATTTTTCAGCCGACTTTTTACTTCTACTCCTTACATTTTCAGGCAAGTATCTGTACTTTCTACTCCTTACATTTTAAAAATAGCTTCGTTACTGCAATTTCATTTCGGCTTGTCATCATTCAAAAAAAAAAAAAAAAAAAAAAAAAGACCTATCCAGATAAATCGCGCCATCCGGATGGAGTGAATTTGATTGTGGTTGGATGAGAAGTATAACCATATACCATTCCGACACCCTATTGGTCTGTACGCGATCCATCGCACCTGCACGTGACACATCACAGTCCAGCCAGGACATAGACAGTTTTGGGTTCGTTTATCAAAAAATATATTTCTTTAAAGTAGGGTTGGGTATGGAACCGGTATCCGATCGCCTCAGAGTCAGTCCGCTTAAATTTCACATGAAACCAGCGTCAGACCGGTCTCCTCCCGTCTTTCAGCGCGCTCTTCAATCCGCAGACCGCGAACGGAGCAGCGCATGCGCACTTAAACAAACAGAGGACACAAGGTATGTGTTTATCGATAGATTGTTAGAATATCCATATCTGTGCAGTTCTTTGTCATAAATACAGTTTACAAAAGGTCACGAGGTAGCAGTCGGTTTCTCATCTGTAAAGTTTTAGCTCATCACACCACAGCCGTTTCCTCCAGCGAAAATCTAGCCCTTAACACATATGAACGAACACATACTTTAATTACACTTACTTAAATATACTTAATTTAATCATACGTACTTTATGCATAAACTACTGTGCAAAAGTCTTAGACACGTTAGTATTTTCACTTAAAAGAATGGTGTTCGGACAGTTATTTATATATTTTGCTGTAGTGTGTCAGTATAAAATATCAGTTTACATTTCCAAACATTAATTTTGCCGTTGTCAGACTGCTTGTGCATTCAAAATCGCACTAGATTATTATTAAAATTAATGGCAAACTGATATTTCCTACTGACACACTACAGCAAAAGATATAAATAACTGGCTTAAAACCCTTTTTGGGGAGAAAATACAAATTTTTCCATAAGACTTTTGCACAGTACTGTATTTTAAAAACGACATTGTTGCTACTTTATAAAGAATGACCATACAGTAATTCACAGAACTGATTTAAGACAGTGACAGACAGCAGTCATGTTAACTTTTATATCAGAGTGAGTGACAGAGATACAGTGGAAACATTATGTGTGGTTTTGTATTAAATAATGACCCAGATTGTGAAATACATTTATTAGCCTTAGATTAAGGGAAGCACAACTTGCACAACAAGCTATGGATTTATTTTAAATATTTGTAATGTTCTTTAAAGTTATCCATAGTTTTTTTGTGGTTCTTTTTTTTTAAAGTATCGGTTCAGGCACCGTTTAGGAGCCGGTACCGTTTTAAAAGTATTGAAAAGGCACTGGACCCTACTTAAAAGTTATTATTTCTCACTGGCTCATTTACCAAATGAGTGCTTTTTCTTCGTCCTCCACAAATTAAGCTACTTTAGGTAGTTCAGTAGCGAGACATTTTAATAAATTAGTGTTTTCGATTGACAATGTTGTGATAAGAAGGCTATACCAACTTTGTAACTCATTCCCCCCCGAACACTGGACATAGCAGATGTATGTACCAAATACAAGAAGCTATCAATCAAGAAAGTATCAGGATTATGATTTCTTTTTCAGTTTTAGTTTTTGAATAATCACTTGGATTAATCATTCATTTTGACAGCACTATAATGTTTACTGTAAATAGACAACCATACAAGTGTAATTGTTACTAAGCCTGCACCAATGTTCTTGTCCATTGCCCTCAGATTCCTGCAGCTAAGCTTGGATGTACATAAACATTCCATTAAAAGTTATTGATGACAAGCCTCTGAAGTTTGACTTTTTGCACCATAACAATACTTATTGGCAACTAGTCATCATATCTCTAGTCCTTTAATGTATTTGCATTGTACTAAAGTGCGTTCATTTTAAATGGGCATATATGCGGCTGAGGAAGACCTGAAGGTCGAAACGTTGCTTGATTAAATTCCTCTGGAGCAGTAGTTTTCAGTGTTCAGACTTCACTTCTTTATTTGTCTATATCATTCAGTTGTCTTGCACCTGCGTCCTAATTGGATGTTTGGGATGTGCACACCATTTTTGTATTTTCATATATGCGGCTGAAACAGGAAGCCTAGTGCATCCCAAATTTTTCAACATGAACATTTTAATATAACATTATAGTCATTATGGCCTATGGCCTTTAGAAAAATGTTTTTTGAGGCGGTGGGGTAGTGCACAATAGGCCCCTGTGGTGCGGCCTAAGCTTTTGTTCTTAATGGCATTTTTTCCCCTTACATTACTTTTACTTTTATACTTTAAGTAGTTTCTTAAACCAGTACTTTTACACTTTTACTTGAGTAAAAAGCTTGAGTTGATACTTCAACTTCTACAAAAGTCTTTTTAAACCCTAGTATCTATACTTCTACTTGAGTAATGAATGCCAGTACTTTTGACACCACTGAATTTAATTTGCACAAAAAGCTTAAAAATACGCATTTTAATTAGCAAAAAGAGGTATTTACCCTTAAAGCATATAACTGTCAACCCTCCCGTTGTTCCTGGAATTCTCCCATATTTTTTTTCCATTCTATCCCACTATCATCCTGTTAAAATATTTACCTGTATTTCTCCCGTGTATTTTATGTTTGCTACATTCGCTTCTGGTAAAACTCCTGTAATTTGTATGGGCCAAATCACATTATATAAATAATCACAACAACAAACTCCAAGGTTGTCCAGTTGCCAGATCTTGACGCATACAAATTTCGACCCATTTGTCCCCTCAACTTGGCAATCTACAGCCCAGTGATGCAACTGAGATGTGCGTAGTAGTACCGTGGGAAGGAAACAATGATCACTGGTAGAAATGGGTGTAGAAGACTCAGGTGGTGCAACTAAATGTATATTTACATCTTTAGCAAATTTAAGCTCAAAAGGCAAATGTATATAAATAATTACAATTAATTATGATTAATTACAATTATTAATATTAGCTGCCAGTAGTAAATGTAGCAGAATTAATTTGTCATCAACTAATCTCTTCGTCCAGCAAACATTATAATTTCATATAAACCCTAAGAAAGGATATTTTCGTGGCCACAGAAAATACTTTCATACAGTATTAATGCATTTGAGCCAGTAGCAAAATTGGAATCGTAAAGGGAAATTGATTTGTAAGGCAGAATCAGAAAGAGTTTTATTAACTAAATACTTACGCAAACTAGTCTAACAAACAAACAAACAAACAAACAGTCACTCATATAGTGGAAAGGGCAAATGAGCTTTGATGGATGAAACCATCAGGAAAACCTGAGAATGAAGCTATGAAAAGAGTCAGTTAACCACCTGAGTAAAACCATCAGTGCTGTTTATAACAGGGTGTATAGCTTATACTAAACCGCTGTTTAATTTAGTTAAATGTATGATGCTTGCTTTTCCTTGACCTGGAACAAGCATCTGGATTCAAAGTCTTGATGGTTTGGAGGTTCGGTGGTGTAGGAGTCGCGATCACGTTCTTCCGGTTTTGAAGAGTGATGAATTCCAAAGATGTCCTGCCTCGTTGGTGATTGGAAGTTTTTCCCAGTGGAAAGTGAAAAAGAGCTAAGAGAGGTGTCAGCTGAGATCCTAAGATCTTTGTTGAATGGAAAGTCAAGGCACGAGGACTGGCACAGACTTAGCAGGTCGCAAGCGTTCTAGCTCACATACTCTTACACTCTCGTTTAGATAATCAGAAGCCGAATTCATAGGTACTAAACATGGTTTATAATGGTTTAAAATTACATATAGGTAAGATTACATAAACGAGTGGTTCTATCATAAGTATGCATAAAACAGTCAAATTCAACAGACAATATACAAGAACAGCAATAATGTACACAATAACCTAAAGGATATGTGTGTTGATTCAAAGAGAGGTTTTCTTATGAACTTATTAGAGAAGAGTCCCTTTTTATGAGCATTATGTGTCCTTGAGTTAAGAGTTGCTTTGCCACATTCCTAGGAGCCATGAACTAGCTTTATTAGTGTGCCTTTGGTTGCTATGGAACCAGAGAACTGTTCTGCCTTTTTTGAGGTGATAGTTGCATTTCTGGGAAAGGGTCCAAAGGCCCTGGTTAGATGAGGGGGCGTTACATATAATTTGTTAAATAGAACAAATAGTTGTGTGTCTGATTGGTCCAAAAGCTATACATGTATAATGAGATATAGCTTACTCTTCAAAAGGCTATTGATTAATTGATTAAATATGAGTGAAATATAAGTTTCAAGGTGCCACGCTGCTTTGTTTTCTCCGGTTACAGGGGAAACCACTATATTCCTGGCAAAAAGCGCCACCTGCTAGCAGAAAATTTATTTTTCAATAAGCCCTTCTGCTGTTTGTTTAGACCAAAGCCAAAAATGAACCTTATTTTTAAGCAGAAAACACACAGTTGTAAACGTGAACTGGTGGATCGACAATAAGATAATGAATTACACAACTCTAGATATAATCTATACTGTTATATATTTATGTTACTAGACTAATATAATTGTTTGATAACAATTGTTTAAATTAATATAAAAATTAAATAATATAACACATTTAATTTCAATACACTTGGTACAGTATACATAAGGCAAATGATAGAGTGAAATATCATTTACTTTGACGTGTTTGGTTTAAACAGCTCGTTGACAACTTTGTACAGACAGCAGATGGTTTATTTTAAATGGCATCCTGGATCATATCGGAGGATTATACATGTGTTTGGAGCATTTTATTTTGTAAACGAGGCACAATGTAATGGAGAGTTCACAAAGAAACTTTTGTTGAGAGATGATCTGACTGCAGCTGCATTGCAATCCGTAAGTAAATTATTTCACAATGCTTTTGTCTGTATATGTTTTATATGGATATATATTCCCTGGAGACAACTTATGACGTCACTACTGGTGTGACCAAAGTGTAAAAGGGCACCGTTAGAACACGTCATCCACTTCATTTGAAGTTTGCATCCGAGGCATGGCAAGAAAAGAGGAATCTTTTCAGTGTGCCATTCCCTTCTCAGGAACTGTCTCAGGTTATGAATTTAACCATAGTTCCCTGAGTAGGGAATGAGACACTGCGTCCCCTTGGGTAACACCTCGTCATGACCCGTGTCTGAAGCATACTTTGAAAAACACCAACGCGTTGGCCGGCGACAGCCTCTGACGTCACTACCGGTGTGATTATAAATAAGCGCCCAGAGAGCACATAATTTATCTCATAATTGTATTTCTTTGTTTATCATGGCATCCACTAGCAAGGCATTAAAACAGTGTGTACATCCATGTCGGCGTTATTTGACACCTGATGACACACACAGTCTTTGCGTCTCTTGTTTGGGCGAAGAACATGCGCACAATATCCTTGAGGGGGCGATCTGCATGCATTGTGAGCGTTTTCCTATGAAAAAGCTCCGCTCTCGTTTGTCTCTCTTTTTGAGGAAAGAGGGACAGCCATCTTTTTCCCCTCGGTTCAGGACCCACCGCCGCTGAGGCACGGAGGAGAATGAACTCGTGGGAACCACAGTGGAGGTGTTCCGACCCCTAGAGGATGCAGTTTGAAGTTCCCTTGAAAGGCAACCATGGTTACATGCATAACCTCAGATTTTCCTTTCTGAGGGAACTCAAACTATGTCCTCTAGCGGTCCTCGAACTACGTCCCCTTCCAAACCATGGGAGTTGCCCCTCACTCAATGCCTCGGCAGCTGTAAAGGATATCCCCTTTGGCCAAAGGCCTGAGCTACGTGTCCAAAATATCTTACCTGTTACAGCCTAATTAAAGAAAATATGGTTCATGGGTAGAGCCTCATTCTCTCAGGGAGGGTTCAAATATAATCTAATTGCTGAGCAATGCCAGCTCAAACATGAAAATAGTACATGACTCTAAGCCATTCATGTACATGATTTGGGCTCCTCAGAGCAAGTACTCAAAAATAGGTCTTCAGAATTTAGATTTCAAGAGCGAGTTACTACTACTCAACAATAGGACAACTCAAGCTCAGTACATGTACAGAATGGTCACAGGGAGCTTAGATCTCAAGGAGCACTTCACGGCGAGATATGAATTAGCTCACCTCATGAGCACCCTAGCCAGGGTGGCATCTCAAGGCAAAAAATACCCTGCAAGGTCATCAGGGAGCAGGATATGCAATAATATCACTCGGAAGTCAGAGGAGTACTGTCGTGCTTAACCTTGAAGCTATGACCTAACAACCTGAGGTTGTAGCGCTATTCTGGGACCTTGATGAACAAGGAGGCTCCTATAGAAACCTAACGACTCAGAGTCAAGTTTTTTCCAGTGATAAAATATATAATTATCGAGTCAATAGTTACAGTGTTGACCCTTGTTCTTCATTACCTTTGCAATTCACTCTGGCATGCTGGATATTAGCTTCTGGGACAAATCCTGACTGATGGCGATCCATTCTTGCCTTATTAGTTCTCAGAATTGATCAAAATTAGTGGGCTACTGCTTGTTCACAAGCGTTATGAGGACTGACCACAGGTTCTCTATGGGATTGAGATCTGGGCACTTGCCTGGCCACGGATCCAAAATTTCAATATAACAATCTTTGAGTCACTTCTTTATGACTCTTGCATTGTGACATGGTGCTCCATCATGCTAGAAAATGCACGGATCATCACTAAATTGCTCATGGATCATAGGAAGAAGTCGCACTTGTAGGACATTTTGATACCATTATTTTATTCATAGCAGTGTTTTTGGGTAGAATTATGAGAAAGCCCACTCCTTTGGTTGAAAAGCTACCCCACACATGTATGGTCACAAGATTTCACACAATAATTCACTGTTGGCACATCACAGGACTCATGGTAGCATTCACCTTTTCTTCTCTGAAAAATCTATTTTCCAAATGTCCCAAACAGTTGAAAGGGAGCTTCATCAGAGAAAATAGGTGGTATGGTGACCCATACTCAGAATTCGTGCTCTGCATTTAACCCATCCAAAGTGCACACACACAGCAGTGAACACATACAAACCAAGAACACACATCCGGAGCAGTGGGCAGCCCCTGGGAGCAGTTGGGGGTGCGGTGCCTTGCTCAAGGGCATCTAAGTCATGGTATTGCCAGCCCATTGGCTTCTTTGCAGCCCTTCTTAGGTCGTTGTCTAAAAGTCTTGACCCCACTGTGTGTGCAAATGTGCTAAAACCAACCTGCTGCCATTCCTGAGCAAGCTCTGCACTGGTGGTGAAACAATTCCATAGCTGACTCCTCAGGAGGAGACGGTCCTGGTGCTTGCTTGACACTCTGGGGTGTCCTGAAGACTCCTTCACTACAGCCAAACCTCCCCTTGAAGTTCTTGATGATCCAGTAAATGGTTCTTTCAGGTGTAATATTATTTTTAGCAATTTCCTTGCATGTGATCCCTTTTACAAATGCACGTTCATTTGGAGGTACCCATTGCAAACAAGATGAGTTATTCACAATGATTGAAGCACTTCCTCCCCTTCTTTTATAACAATCAATCTGCTCTTACTATCTAATTATTATGACAGTGATCTTACCTGACTAGTACTCATTCACACTTTCACATGTGCTGCTGATATGATTAGTCAAATAAATTTAGCTGTCATTTTGTGTCAGGAAAAAAAAACCTGTTTGGCCTATGAAGCTTTTAGCAGTTTTTTTTTTAAATGCATGCGATCACTATACACAATAATTTAGAAACAATGTGAATGACCACCACAACAGATTAAGTTTCAGATTTTGCAAAACACAAAGTGTATGTTACTCAGCTTAAACTAGAGGCATGAGAAGATCAAGGAGGCTACGCAGGCCCACAACTTAGGCTAAGGAGAGTTTAGTTGGGGAGGTCTACTAGACCACAAAGCCTAAGAGGTCATCAGAGTAAAGGGAGAAAGGTACCAGATAGGACCCTCATCTCCTGACTTTCAACAGGGGAGGCCCATGGGGAGCCCTACTACTCAGTATTGAAAGTCAGTGGTTCAAGTGGTAGGCTAGTCAGCATACACACAAGAAATGCAAGAAACTAGTGATAACAGTATCCTTAGGAAATGAAAAGTATCTGACTCACCCACCGTAGCTCCGACACATGGCTCTCAAGGCTTGCAGAGATCTTCTGGAGAGATAGTTGAAGGTAACCACACCTGGTGTTACCTAAATCCAGAATATCATTATGCAGTTTTTTTTTTTTTTTTTTTTTTTTTTTTTAAATTTCAAATAGTCCTATGGCAGGCCAATTTTTAAAAGTAAATGTAATCAAAAAAGCCCACTCTGTTTAATACCTCTGAACTGTTGCATTCATCAGAAACACTTTCAGTGCTCAGGACAGATTTGCTTTCAGTGTGGCAAGAGTCTCGCCGTTCTGAATGCTTGACTGTATTTACATAGTGAAGGATTACGGAGGGCCGACAGAATTGCCCCTGCGGTCTCTGAAAGTGTCCCTGGAGAAATGTTGAGCGATTAGCTACTTTAAATATCCTGCTGAGGGACATTCATTTGGTATTAGGTCCACTGTGGGTCATTAAGATGATGAGCTCAGAGGGTCAGATTTATTTAACAAAGGTTAACCCTTCCAATCCTTTTTTTGAGAATGAAAACGAACTATTATGAGAATATGAGAATTATGTGAAAAAAATTGTTCTTTTCGTTATAGAAGTATAATGTGAGGACGTGGAGAGAAATGTGTTTGGGGAAGTTATGAGAAGTATGGAGTCCTGCCTGTGGTGCTGGAAAGGTCTGTGTGTGGAGTTTATTCCAGAACTGTGTGTCTGTATTCTTCTTTTCGGATGATAGAGTGCCTACACTTCACAGGAAGTTGATTCCCTCTCAGACTGCAGCGATGGAGGCTTATGGTAGTAGTGATAAGACACAATAAGAAGCGAGTACACCTCTTCACACCCGCTTAAAGTGCTCGATCAGCAGAAACCAAGTATGTGAGCTGTTAGGAAGGAGAGAAAATTAAAGCAGGCTTCGCTGTCAGAGTCACAAATGTGAAAATTCAAACTGATTTTAGAAGGCGTAATTTTTAGTGGTTCTCGCTAATGCAGACGTGAATGACATGTCAATGTTTAGCAGCTTTTTAAAGAGAGGTGTGCTATTTTTTGGAAAACAGAATACCATATACATTTTTATTGAATCTCGGAGATGGGATCTTTTTATTGGGCCATATAGCAGCCATCCAAGCAACTGCATAGCAACATGATGAAATCCACTCTGAACACCTTAGCAACCACATATCAATGCCCTGGCAACCACCCAAAACATATTATGCATACATGTCATAATGCAACGTTTTTTCCATACCTACCTATTTGTATATTTTATCCCTTATTGTGTTTTTTTGTTCTGTCGCTGTCATTATGTTGCACTGCGGAGCTTCTGTCACGAAAACAAATTTCTCGTATGTGTGAACATACCTGGCAATAAAGCTCCTTCTGATTCTGATTCTGATTTCTGTGGCAATAGTGCATTCACTGGTTCTAGCACTGGAATTAAAAATAAGCAACAGAATCCATGAAGTGTTTCCAGAAACATTTCCAAATGTAATCATTGAATATAGTTTTGCTTTGATCAACTTGTCCAAGCATTCATTCTTTCTGTTGTGCCAGAGTTTATTATTTTCAGTGTGTTCTCCATGAAGCACTCTGCTTCCACAATTGCTTGCATTCAGTTACATGACAGACTGAGCATGTATTCATAAAATGAAGTAAATGTGCATGAATGCATAATCCTGGAAACATACAAGCTGTGTCATGTTTGTTAAATCAGAATGTGTGTTAGCTCCAAACAACTATTGAATTTGCAGCATTTCACAGACAATAAGACAAACAGCCTTTGTAGTTTTAAAGTAGTTCAGCTCTTCTGCGTCAGGTTGTGATATGTTAAGCAGTTTACCAAATTCAAAACTCCCATCAGTCGGACAAGCTGAGAGACTCTCCTAAAGGCACATTATTATTTACTGTTAACACTTTCTATGCAGTAAATTTGTAAAGGTTTCTGTGTTCCTGTCAGAATTCTCAGCTCTGTGTTTTTTATTTTTTTTTTTATTTTTTTTTTTATGCAACACACCAGCCCTAGTTCTAGACTGTCTAAAATGGGGAGGCCACTGATAAATGGATGGGCACAATGTAGTTTGTGTGTGTGTGTGTGTGTGTGAGGGGAGGGAACGCAAGCTATGAAACTGGGTTATTAAAGTAGTTCAATAAATGTATATACTTCTATAACAACAGTTATAGAAAGCAAAGTATAGAGTATAAAGTAAAATTATGTTCTGCAATACAAACATTTTTTTTTTCTTTTAATTCCAATTATTACATGAATTAAATAACATGAATCAGCTATATATAAACAAAATCTCAATTTCTCATCGAAAATCAACTGCTATATATACACTTTTAACATCCCTTCACATTTTAATGTTGCCATAATAACAAATCAGTCACACACTTCCTTGCTCCAACTAACCTAACTAACCAATTAACTAAATAAAGAAAGTATTGTGGTGCTATTCATTAATTTAGTTAGTTAGTTAGATAGTACATACTGTAATACCATACTATTTTCAAAGGTACGGTAGACTAGCATGTAAATGTCATGGTACATGACTATAGCCTGGCTACGTCAGACATCCTACTTCCGCTCAATTTCATTTCGATTCTGTACTCAGTCTGATACAGCGTCAGAGCTTTCTGTTTGCCACCGGTCTGGAAACAGCCGGGCCAATCAAGGAACAGAGGGCGGGCTGAGAGCCGTGACGTAGATGCTAAGCGCCGAGTTTTACATTGTAGGTTAGAGAAATCAAAAACCGAAACGACCGCCGAAATGGGAAACGAGACACGGGATGCAGTTCGCTCTGTTATGGAGAACATTCAACTCTTTTTCAAACTCAATCCAGAACAAGAAGAGTGTTTAACAACAGGTTTAAAGTGGGAGTTCAATCATAGATTTGAGTTCGATGCATGATGTCTGTGCTTCGATGCGGCTGTACAGGCGCATAACATACGTCTAACTAAACGTATCTGATTGGCTTACGGGTAACCAATGATTTTAAACTTCAGACAAGCGCCCCCTAGCGAGAGAGAAAACACTTCTCTATTATGCCATTGCATCTGTCTACGAAGCAAAGTGAAGTAGCAGAGTCTGGTATTACCAGGCTAACATGACTATGGTAAGCCATAAAATGAAGCACTATGGTATTCTGAATTCTGAATTTTTCAAATTTGCTTTACCCACTAAACTGTCATTATTCATGACACTATTCATGTCATTAAGCTTTTCTGTTGTGCTCAAAGTGATATTAATCCTAAATTTGACAAAATCTCTAATTGCTTATTCAATTTAAATGTAGTCCTGAGGGGTTTCACTTTCAGCTCATTTGACACCCACAATTATTATTACCTTTATTTAACCAGAATAAAACTCAGAGAGCGTCCTGGCCAAGACAGGCAGCAGCACAATTAACAAGGTTGCAGACATAAAAACATATAACATACAACATCAACATATAACAATTTATACAAGTAATATACAAATAATTATACAAATAATTATAAAGTCATACGAAATCAGAATTTCACATATTATCGCAAGCGATAAACAACAGCAAGGATCGTACGTCATAACTGAGTCAGTCATTACATCTACAGCCAGTTTGTGTAGCTTCCATATATTTAAAAGTAATTTAAAATCAGCCAATGAAACTGGCTCCTAAAGATTCAGGACATTTTGAAGCTGATTCCAAGTGCAGGGGGCCGCATACTTGAACGCCCCTTTTCCAATTTCGATCTGGACTTGAGGGACAGATAATAATAATAAGTCCTCAGAACAAAGACAATATCTTCATGTATTTTTCTTTTCAATGTAAGATTGGAGGTATGGGGGAAGCAGACCAAGAATTGCCTTGTAGATAAAAATGTACCAATGATTAAGTCTACGGGTGGACAATGCAGACCAACCAACCCGATCATACAAAGAACAGTGATGAGTAAGTGCTCTAAAGTTTGTGATAAACCTAAGAGCTCCATGATTAACAGTATCCAACAGTTTCAAGCTTGTGATGGAAGCATTCATGTATATAACATCGCCATAGTCCAGCACTGACAAGAAAGTGACAGCAACAAGCCTCCTTTTGGCCTCAAAGGAAAAACATGACTTGTTTCTAAAATAAAAACCCAATTTCAGCTTTATTTTTTTTACCAACTGTTGAATGTGAGGTTTAAAAGAGAGTGACTCATCAATTAGAATACCAAGATACTTGAATTGAGATACAGACTCAATCTCGGAGCCCTGAGAAGTAGTGATGGGTAGAAGGTTCCGTGACTTTGATTTTGCATTTGAGAACAACATAAGTTTTGTTTTGTCGTCATTCAAAACAAGTTTTAAATCGAACAGGGTACGTGGTATCAAAAGCAAGTTGAAGCTGAAAAAGTATGTAGTATGTAAACATGTAAGACTCTACCATTCGATGAAGTGAATATATAATATAATATAATATAATATAATATAATATAATATAATATAATATAATATGATATGATATAATATAATATAATATAATATAATATAATATAATATAATTATTTAATTTTTGACCTGTTGACTATACAATATCCTGCTTATTTCACTGATGCTTATAGTCTCACATAATAAAATATTAATGAATTGTATGGTATAGTATGTGAGAAGAAAGCGTGACATGGCATGCAAGACATGAAACTAGCACAGCTAGCAATCAGTCATGAGCGAGTGAGCTACTCATTAGTGCTCAAATCTTTAACTGCAGAACGCCTCATGTAACCAACAAGAATCAAATATTCCATAGAGCTGTGTAAAGTCATAATCAGCTGGTAAACTTCCCTCACTTAACCCGTTTCCAGAAACAAAAGCAGTCACCGAATTTTGAATGAATTTGTAACATGTGGCTTTTAAATCAAGGGTTTCTAATGTAAATAAAATGGCCAGGTGTTGTCATACTCTGGTGGCCAGTAAGATGAACAAATCACAGCTGTGTGTCATCAGAGCTGATAAACACATCTGGATAACCCATCAAGTTCATATCTTAACTAGCGACATCTAAATGTGGATTCAGTCTTAAGGCAGCCAAGTGGATGATGCCTGTCTAGCTTCCCACTGAGACTCTGACAATGAGTAATGGGACTTGACAAATCAAAAAAGCTTATCCGCCACCAGACGTGTGCCACTTGGACACTGTAGTATTATATTTATTTGTTATTTTACATTATAGATGTGATAGACTTGTAGTTGAGCATATATGCTAGGCTCAGACAGGCATGAGAGCATGTGTACAGAAACTCAGTCCTGTGTGTTCAGTGTGTCTGCATGTTGGCTTTATTATCCGGAGCAAGGCCAACCACATGAGCCAATCAATATTATCTGTTTTTCTGTAATTCTGTATTTTTCCCATGGTGAAAATACAGCAGGCGTTTTAAAGGTATAGATCACCTAAAATTGAAATCCTGTCATCATGTACTCACCCTCATGCCATTTTAAGGTTTGACTTTCTACTTTGGAGCACTAAAGATGATGTTATCAGAATGTTCAAGCAGATTTTTGCAGTGAAAGTGAATAGGGATGGACATGCTTCAAAGCTCCAAAAATGTCAGAAAAGCATCTGTTACATTGGATACAAGTAATGCATACCACTCATGAGCTATATTTTAAATCAGAAGTATAAATGTTATTAGAGAACTGTTGCAGTGAGAAAGATTTTCTGTGAAACAATAACTTCCTCATCAGAAGGCTTGTACACAAATCACGAGCTACTGTTATAGTACTTTTATAGCTTTTTTTTGTCATTTTTGGGGTTTGACATTGCTTGCCCCCTTTGCTTCCACTGCGTGTGAATAAACTGCAGGAATATTCTGCCTAAAATATCTTTGTGTGAGCCACTGAAGACAGAAAAAAATAATAAACAGATGACAGATTTTTCCTTTATGGGTGACCAATTCATTTAGAGCCCGGGGAGCCCCAGAGGACCAAAGGAGAGTACTAGGCGGTCTGTAAAAAAATTCTACATGTAAAACATTTATTATAATAATAATAATTTTAGGAACAAGATTTGATGAAAATATATAGAGGATAGATTACCAAACACGAGTCTGCGTCATTTGATGTGACTTTTAAAGAATAGCCCTTGTGCACTGTTATGCAATAGTTTACAGTTTTTGGAGAAACGTAACTTTGCGGAAGCAAATTAAATTGAATTGCAGAGGTTAACCTGTCCTCATTCAGTAAATGTAGCACAGGTGCAGAGCTGTTAGCATTGGCAGTATGTTCACTTCAGAGGCAATGGAATGAGTTTA
The DNA here is from genome assembly GCF_023724105.1 of Carassius gibelio. Taxonomy (NCBI): domain Eukaryota; kingdom Metazoa; phylum Chordata; class Actinopteri; order Cypriniformes; family Cyprinidae; genus Carassius; species Carassius gibelio. The sequence continues at coordinate 24,851,885 of NC_068384.1, read as the reverse complement.
TTTACAATATATGATGCACACCTTTGATTTCTATTTAATGAATATTTTGCTTCCCATGCGAGTGTTTCATTAGTTGTTAGATGACAGGGATTTCTGTCAGTTAACCTTATCCTGCACAGTGACATGTAGTAACAAGACTTGCTAATCACTGTGAACCTCTCTGTGTTGTAAATAAAGTGTGAATTGGGGCACAGTTGCCAGGATAAAGACGTTCAGTGTCACCACACCACGTCATTCCTGTCTTGTGAGTGACACTGCTCAACTTGACACTAGCTGTGTTGCATTGCTGGCACTCATGTCTCCTTAAATCACTAGCTTGAACTGAAATGAGTAACTTCTGATCGATTTGCCTCTGCAAATCGCTTTTGGGTAACACTTTAGAATAAGGTTCCATTAGTTAATGTTAGTTAACTACTTTCGTTAACATGAACTAAGCAAGAACAATTCTTCTACAGCATTTATAAGTCTTAGTTCATGTTAATTTCAACATTTACTAATGCATTATTTAAATCAAAAGTTGTGCTTGTTAACATTAGTTAATGCACTGTGAATTACCATGAACTAACAATGAATAACTGTATTTTCATTAACTAACATTAACGAAGATTAATAAATACAGTAATAAATGTATTATTCATTGTTTGTTCATGTTAATTAATACATTAACTAACATTAACTAATGGAACCTTATTCTAAAGTGTTACCCGCTTTTGGTATAAATGCACCATTATTCTGTCTGTTGGCATTATCTTTTTATATTCTCTGCACATTTCATACCACACATTCAGGCATATTATTATGCAGTCTTCATTGTCCTGTGGGGCTACACAACACACCATCAGGTTCATCTGTTACACCATCTTGTGCACCTTCATGTGTGATTTTATGTTGAGTTATATTTCTGGAGCCTCAGGACAGATGCTTTTGAACCAGGAGCAAGGTTTTGCTCCATAAGGCTTTGTCCTTTGCAACCCTTTCCATTTCATTTTCAGGCAGAGATGTAGGTGGGCTTATTTTGCCATCATGTTTATGTCTAGTAATTACTCTATTACTTGAAATACATAATGTGTAGGCTAAATTTAATACAGTGTGTGTAGGGGTGTTCTGTTTTTACCCACTTCCAATGCGACAATGTTCGCAAAATGTGATATTACATAAAATATGTATCTGTAGTTTTAGTTTCAGGAAAATGTTAACAACGTCTTTGCATGTTCTGTGCTGTGTTACTCCCCAAAATGTGTTAAGATGGTGACCACATATTATGCAACATTTTATGTGCCGACTGCTGACAATGAGTCCCAATGCACAGTCCCATAACAGTCATAATTCACGCGTCACGGATGGAGATTCACAAGTCTCGACAATGACATGTGCAATAAAGTGTAATGCAGATAAATAGTAATCAAATTTACAACAGAAACATCTGGCTATCGATGACTATTATCGATCTTTCTTCAATAGCCTGTATCACATTACACTTCGGGATGTATTCTAATTGAAGCAACTTACAATAAAATACAAATCATGTTAACCTGCATTTTAAAGAAATTTATCATCATTTGTGGCTAGCCATGGAGGTCTAATATATATATATATATATATATATATATATATATATATATATATATATATATATATATATATATATATATATATATATGATATGAATAATTTTATTTATTTATTTATTTATTTTAAATAACCTCAACTTTCTGTTCCAAAGACTGAGGTAACTTTCATTGTATGTAAGTAGCCATTGCTTCTTCTCTGAATATAATCTGTTCACAGGAGACATATTTGAAACGCATTTTCATATCAGGTGGAAACAGTAATGCATCTCGGCGGACCACTTGTGATCAGATCAACACAATCGCATGTTAATATCAGCTAGAACCAAGGTCTCAGGTGTTGCATGCTGCCCGGTTTCACCACATCAATGACAATGAAGTTGTATGTTTTAGACAAGTGGGAACTTTAGTGTGGAGAAAAGGGGTTGGTAGTCGACCAGGAACAGCAAAGCTGATCATAGCAGCAAAAAATATCAATTCTATTTAATTCTCAAATCAGTTGTTATATTCACTTCTCACTTGAGTAGTAACTGAAATGGGCAAGTCATGAATTGGAGAAAACAGTGTTTAAAGTGTGCCAAGATTGGGTCGGACATTTCCTTTCCTTCAATGGGCATCTCTTCTCTCTGGAGATCAGCTGTACCATTCACAGGCACCAACCAATTACAGGCAACAGTAAGGTTGTGCGGATGATGAGGTGGAGGATGAAGAACTTCCTGCCAGGCTTTGTGCAAATCTGCTCAAGTCTGGCTAGGAGTTGTGGAGTGATAAGTGCACCTCCAGGAAGATTCATATCGCCTGTTGTCTGGTGGATACTGCTCCACTAGATACATCATAAATCATTTACAGAGTCATTTTGGAATGCAATATCCGATACTAAACTCCGGCTTTTCTCCATGTTATTATTCTAAGCCCTCCAAGAGATGGAGGTCTGAGGGTCTTAAGCTTTAAAATTGATCAGTAGCTGAGCAGGGAAGAGTTTCTCTGTACTGAGGATGACCCTCCTCATCATTAGCATTTACAGTGTTAGCACAGGTGCCCGTGAGGCACTTACAAATACCAGCTTTTCATAGATGAGGACAGGGGACCTGTGTCTGAAAAATATTTTATTTAACACATTTCTGTCAAATTTGGACAGAGATGTTGTAATTTTTGCTTGATAAAAAACCCTCCTACAGTATGTTTTATTTACTGATTAAGTGGCTCTCAACTGGTTTTGCTTGAGGGCCTAGATTTTATATTTGATGAACAAACATGGTACCAAAATAAGTTATTGTACAAAATAATCTTTATAGTTTACATGTTTGGTTGGCACAAAAAAGATTTTCTGTTGCTGGAAGTGAAATCACATTTAATGTAGTCTGTGTTGTATTTCTCTATACCTTGCATTGATTTGTTTGTGGAATCTGAAGATGAGGGAATGTCACAGTCTGGCTGCATCCAAAAGCTTAGCGAGCCGACTTGTTATCAGGCAGAGACTATAGCTACAGGGAGCAGCTGTGCATGAAGGTTCCTCACAAAAATGCTTTTGGACAGACTTCTGAGGCAACATGATTCAATGATCTAAAACAAAACAGAGAGAGTTCTGATGATAAGTAAGCTAATATATAATTGCTACATTGCTAATTTCTGCCTAGCAAAGAAATCTAAATTTGAGTGTTCAAAAATTAGACGGAAGTAGAAAGTGTTTGCGTCCGAACAGAAGAATGCTGCCTCTTGCTAATTTTAAGTGACCGCTGAACCAAAATACTGCTGAGTTTAATTGGCACACATGCTTTGACATCAGTGGGAAGCAGACTGTTACTATTTAGCTATCCTAGCTATGCAGGATTAAATAGTTAGTTTCATTTTATTAGTAACATTGAGTAATTTACACTTTATAATTAACATTCTTATCAAATGATCATGATCCAGAAGCTGAGAACCAGAGTTGCCAAGTACACATATTTTTCACAGTTTTTGGCTGTTTTTATTTTATTTATTTATTTTTTGTTAAAAGGGTTGCATTTTTTGGGCTTATTTTAAAAACATGGTTTTGATGACAAGCAACTTCGTTTCTTTACCGGTATGGTCGCTGTTTTTCCAATATATTGTTATGGATGCATCAAGAGCACTGTCATTTACATTTAAATTTAATTATTTAGCAGACGCTTTTATCCAAAATGACTTACAAATGAGGAGAACAATAGAAGCAATCAGACGGATAAGAGAGCAAGTGCTGTGACAAGTCTCATTTAGTCTAGCACAGTACACATAGCTATTTTGAATAGAATAGAATAGAATAGAATAGAATAGAATAGAATAGAATAGAATAGAATAGAATAGAATAGAATAGAATAGAATATGTAAGTGCTAGTATTAGTTTGTCAGGTGCTGGCAAAAAATATTTTTTCGAAAATGGCCAAAGACTCAGCTGTTCAAATTGAGACAGGGAGGTCATTCCCCCAGCTGGGAACACTCCAGGAAAAGGTCTGTGATAGTGATTTTGTGCCTCTTTGGGATGGCACCACAAGGTATCGTTCACTTTCAGAACGCAAGCTTCTGTGGGGCACATAAGTTTGAACTAGTGAGTTTAGGTATATTGGTGCAGCGCCAGGCAAACAACGTTTTATTTTATTTTATGGGTGCCATTCTATACACATACAGAAAAGCCAAAAGAATTATACATGGTCCCATTCAAAATATTTTGTTTTTCTCCTGCAGGAGATTGGATCTGAAGATACCACTGCACAGTGAATGAGGATTTCTCCAGAGGGGACCAGAGAGCGTGTATGTGTTTTTCTTCAGTTTGAGTGTCTGAAGGCAGGAGACACTTGCTGGAGGAGTTTCTCGGCATACATCGGCATCGAGCAGCAGCGGCCATTTTCACAGACCATGTGGTTAGCGGTGTGCAAAAACCGTCTCGTTTTGCACCAGCAGGACTGCTGCAGTGGCAGGGCTCACAATGTGTCTCTGTGGATATGGATTTTTTGTTGGTGTGTGACGCTCGTCAGGGGACAGAGCTACCACCCAACCGTGAATACGCAGTATGGGAAATTACGAGGTGCACGGGTTCCTCTGCCCAGCGAGATCCTGGGACCAGTGGACCAGTACCTTGGCGTGCCGTACGCCGCCCCACCTGTGGGGGAGAAACGCTTCCTTCCTCCTGAGCCACCCTTGTCTTGGTCGGGGATCAAAAACGCCACTCATTTCGCGCCAGTGTGCCCGCAAAACATTCACAACGCCGTTCCGGAGATCATGATGCCAATCTGGTTCACCTTTAACTTGGATATAGTTGCCACTTACATACAAGATCAAAACGAGGATTGTTTGTATCTAAACATCTATGTTCCAACGGAGGATGGTGAGTGTGTCGGGTATAAAAAAGAAAAAATAGCATCTCGCTATTACATTCTGTCACTTCCTGTGTTGTGTTTGAAGCATGAGTTGTTGTCCGGCGCATGTCGTGTCTGTGTTCACCATTTTCACTCCTCATCTTGACTTGATCTGCCATGAAGTCTGTCCATCAACTCAACATCAACTTCCCTTCCATGCCACTGTTACGGGTTCCTCTTTTGTGTTGTTCAAGAGAGCAAACCAAAAAGAAAGAAAGAAAGAAAGAAAGCTAGAAGAAAGTAATCTTTTTTTAATGTAAGAGCTCAGATTCTAATCTGACATGAAGTTTGGATGTAATGATCTTGGTGCACCTCCCTCTCCTCACTGTCTTGACTGTTCTGGGGATTAGCGATCTGAGATTAGCTTGCTTGATGCCAAAATGAGCCTTTTGTAGAGTTGCAAAAATGTTCTGGAACACAAGAGGCCTGTGGCATCAGTCCTAACCATGTAAGACCCTTTACTGTCCCACTTTCTTCTGTTAACGTTCAAAGCCTGTCTTGAGGAATTTAAGATCTTTAAACAAATTCTGTGATCAAGTTGAACATTTGCATTCGCAAATAACACCCCAGCACAAAGAGTCTTTCTTACAAACTCTTACAGATTTGAAAGCATAAAGTGCTAGCTCTGTTCCAAAACCTAGTGAGTTGCCTTCTAAAGACGCGAACATGCTAGAGTATGCTGAGTATGCTACCGGTGATAGCTTTAGTAGGATAACCAAGTACTGTTTGTGTAACCATCGCTGCCAGTTGCCAGAGGCTAGGTTAGTTCATTTTATTATTATTGTTTTGTACCCAAACAAAACAAAACGTTTAAAATATAATGTTTACAGCATCTCCCAAAAAGCAGGGGGGAATAAAAAATGGCTGACATTTCTAAAAATGGTTGACACAACCCCTGTTCCTTACTGAAATGCAGCCTCACAAGTGACTGATTTGGAACGTTAGCACACAAATAATGCATGGGATACTTGGCAATTGATTTCAATTGAGTTTAACATTTTGAAGTTGCTAAGCTAATGACACAGTACTCTATTAAGTAAAATAATGCCTAGTAGACACAAATATTGGACTCCACCATTTTTCAGTGAGCTCAGTGCAGTACATTCTGGGATTGCCTTCACTGTTCAGGATAGATGCATTGCTGAATTTTAATTTAGGCATAATTAGATATCCAAGAAGCCAGCATAACGTTATTGCCTTTGCTGCATGCAGTAAAATGCTGTCCAGGTAGGGCACTATGTTTTGGAACAGACCTAATTGTCTGATCAAAAGCTACCTAACCTATTTGGATTTGAAATCCATCTTACAGTGAGTCATAAAACCAAAATGGACTTAAAGGTTGTAGAGCACACTTACAGCAATTCTCTGCATCTGTTCTGAAAAAACATTTAGTGTATTGTGCAACATATCCGTGCATTTCTCATGCAAAACATGGAGTGATGCAGCGGTGCATTGGAGTTGCAATGAGGAAGAGTTTATTTTGTGCTTTAAAGGGTCTTATATAGCAGTGCATGTGAAACTAGGCTTCTTGTGTTCCAGGGTGCAGCAAATCAATTCCACCTTTTTGGGAATATTTTCTTCCCAAAAGACAAAATACCCCAGCTAACGTTCTGGTCAGGTACTCTTTGTTGTTCTTGTGGGGAGGGGGAGTGACGTTGTTGCATGTTCTCCTCAAACCTTTCTTCCAGAGCCTTATGTTATTTTGTAGTCTTTTATTCATTTTACAGTCAAAAGAATATCCAAGGAATGTGCCAGAAAACCCAACAAGAAAATATGTAGAAAAGGAGGTATGTAAGCAAGCCAACATTGGAGCGATATACAGAGAAGAGAGCGACTGGTACGTCCTCTCAAGTACCAATGGGATATCTCCATCAACTACAGTGTTTTGTGCACAGAGCAACTCTGAAAATGTCTGCATATTTCTTTCAACATCGTTTATGTTAATATTTTTTATTTATTTATTAATTTATTTCAAATTGCTATACAGTGTGTATGTAGACAATGTCCAGTTATACTGGTTTGTATAAGAGTCATTCTCATGAAACGGTAGCATTTGTGTTTGTATTTATTTATTTATTTATTTACTTGCTTATTGATATATTTTGTCAGTTGATTTGAAAATATTAATATGTGTGTGTGCGCGCGCGCGCGTGTGTGTGTGTGTGTGTGTGTGTGTGTGTGTGTGTGAATTTTACTGGATTTACAATCTATTAATATTTGTATTATTAATATTAGTATTAGTATTATACAACAAGCACAATAAAATGTATATGTTATGTTGTTGAATGAACATGCAAATTGGATGATATTTAATGTATTTGTAAAAATGCTACATTAAGAGCTACAAGAGTTAATTACTTATGACTTATTACTGTTAATGATATCTGTGGTAAGTCATTGGTACACACACTGCACACAATGATACCATTTTCTGACAATGACCTATATATACATTATATACCCAATGCAGAATTCTTGTTTTAATTGACTGTACATTCAGTTAATTAAGCATCATGTCACTGGTGTCATAACACAAGCATCATACAGTAAGATGTGAGTCACTGTTGTCATACAGCTTGATAGAGTATGTATCAGAACATGTAATCTCTTATGACACGACGAGTGATCGTGAGTGTTCTTGCAGTCACATTATGGAGTTTATCATTACAGGAATCTCTGCACCAATGTCAAAATCTGTATTGTTTTAAAAAACAAAAGCAATAGTTACAACTAATGTAACATGTTTAGAAATGCATGTATACACGTAGAAGAAACCTTTAAGAAATTCCAGTTAGGATTCCATCAAATCTTTCTTTGAACACTACATAAAAGAGTGTTTTGCTTTTTTTATTTAATCTTTTTTTTTTTTTGGTTAGATGCAGGTTTTTGTAGGAATAGTGTTTACTGAGTAAAGCTTGCACTCAGTAAACAGTATTAATGACCTGACTCAGCTGAATTGGCAATCCATTCTTATTGGAATTTGTTGACTTGCATTGAATTCCATTAAATAATGTTTTAAACTTAAGCTATATAAGCAGCATGTGTGTGACTTAATAATTTAGACTCACTATAAGAAATAGGATGTCATTAATAGTAGAAAAACACTTAAACATAATTATTATATACAATAATATGTGCTATTTGTCTAAACCACCCTTTAGCTCTAGGATGATGAACTTGTTATTTCTGTAAACAGCACTTTATAAGTATTGTATAAAAGTTGGATATAGGTATGCACAAACAGGCATGGTAAGTCATTTTATCAAATT